>NC_065510.1:40435867-40439940 GCF_006386435.1 Epinephelus moara
ACTGCCTGCTGTATATTTGTGTTCATGCTCACAGTCACAGATAATTTTAGATGATGCTCCTTCGTTATCCGCCATGACATCAAAAGTACAACCAAGTCCTCATAGATACATCTCTGGTAAAACTGTTAGGTGTTATGTGTTCAGCAATGCCCGTTGTGTACTGCTTACTCGAAGAACACTGTAAACACGGCTCCTTCTTCTGTGGTTTAATCGCTGCGGGCCGCTGCGGGCGAGCAGAATCACTTCCGCCTCGGGTGCCGTATTCTGGTTTGCTGACTTCCGCTGTGTGTCAGCAAAGGGGCTGCGAGGCTATGCTAAATAGCCATATAGAGAAAGGCTTTTTTGTCGCTGTTGGGTTCAAATAAATATGCGGATCTTCAAGGGGGGGTGATATGAACTAGGGGCAGTTTTATTAATGGTAAAAAGTTCCGCACAGCTGCTTTAACTATTAGCTGATTGACAGAAAATTAATAATTGATTTGTTGCCTCAATCAATTGTTGAGACATTTTTTAGAAAACTTTTCTCTTTTTGATATCATTCTAAAATAGAAATATTTGGGTTTTGAACTGTTGGTCAGACAAAATAAGCAAGTTGTAGATATAATCCTGGGCTGTAAATGCTGATGGCTGTTTGTTTCCCAATATTTTGATATAATGTTCATTAAGTGATAGATTGATTAATCAAGAAAAAAAATTACAGCTTAATTGACAGTGAAAGTAATCATTAGTTGCAGCCCTACATAGTCTCAAGCATTGACTTAATTTTTCCTGGCATGGTAAAACTGACCACCCAGCAGAGGTGGTAAACCACCCAGATCCTGACACATCTCATCTTGTGATCAATTTAGTTAGCAGAGATGGTCTTTTTTTCTGGCGAGGTAGCCCTCCTCCTCTATAAAACACTGCAGCAAGCCTTGCTCACTAAGCTTTTACAGACTAACAACTCCCCCCTTCATCCTTCTGTTGCAACAATTAACCTCCATAGGCCGCAGTGTATGAATTATATGGAAGTCATTCCTGTGTGATGAATGCACAGGATGACAGGTGATAGGAATGTTGAATCATGATCTCAGTCATTGTGGTGATTTGGGTTCCTGACCAGAAACGTTCTTGCATTTACATCATATCCTGTGGTGGGAGTAATAATAAGTTAACAGCTGTGGTGAGGATGTGATGCAGTGATTCATACTGCAATAACATAAAAAAGTTTTATTAGTTTTGTAGACTAGAATTGAAATTAATTAAACAGTGTAACTTTGATAAACCACACAGTGCTGGAATTTGCCTCTTGGCTTTGCACTAACTTGGCAACACAAGTGGAGAGGCAGTCTTGGCCCCTGTGTGTGTTTGCTCCAAACATTGGCGGTGCAGTGCTGGTCCACCAGCCGTGGTCAGCTAGCTGTATCATCCTCGTCCAAAACCAATGCCCTGTCATAGAAGAATGCTTCGCTAATGTTGGGAAACAACAACGATAACTTCCATTGGTTGGGAGGGAGAGAGACAGAGGGAGAAAGAGACGGCCATTGTATGGGAGAAAGAGACGACGAGAGCAAGGGAGGGGATAATTTAAAGTATTGGAGAGGGAGCGATCATTGCAGTGGTGTCTGTGGTTCCTTTGGCAGACACAGGACATTCCTATTCTGATGAGTCACTCTCCCTCTCTGATACGTTCTCTTTCCTCACGTCTCTTCTTACGCTGGTACCCTTCTCCCCTCCCCTCTCATTTTCAGAGTGTCTCTTGTCTTCCTCTCTTTGACATAATCATTTGGCCAATAAGTCAAAACTTCCAGCCAATCAGATCAGACTTGGCTGTTATATCGATGCAATCTTGTGACATTATCATGGAACAGCTTGCCACAGGCTTTTCTAATGAAATGTGAGATAACAAGGCCATGTTGAACTCACAGACACACACACAACACAGTCTGAGTAAGGGCTGTGTCGCTTGTGTCTAGACTTCCTTGTCCTCTCGGATGTCCTGTCACATCTCAGCTATATATAGGATCCTCAGTCTCTTCACTGCTTCTGCCCTCGCCTTGGATCTGACAGGCCTTTTGTGCAAGCACTTGTCTGTCTGTCTGCCTGTCTGTGTGTTTTCACTGAGAAAGGGAGAAGGGTTTTTAATAAACATGGCTAGCCTCCATCGCTACTGAAAAAGACAAAAAAGAAATGTAACACTTGCAATCAAGCAGAAGAAAGGCAAAAGAGTGTTAGGAAAGCTGTGATGAAAGAAACAGTAAGAGATTGCAGTCTAATTGTAATAATAGTAAACATATACGAAAATATGGATAGCAAGTGAAAAGATATTTGGGTATTCAGTGCATTCAGCGTGTGATGGGGTGAACGATTTGCAATTTGAAGGAGCAGCTTTCATACGCCAGAATCACTATTTTGAATGCAGCTTATATTCCTGACAGTGCCTTACCAAGCTGTAAGATGTTAAAGCTTTGTTTGGAAACCATTACCTAAATGACAAATGTTTCCAGAGAATTTTTTCAGCTGTAGCCAATTAGTGGTACGTCAGTGAGCTGATGAAATTACAAAACGCAACTCTCGGCTGTTGTCTGTGCTCCGTGCATGCATGTGCTTTTTGTATTTGTTACACACACACATCACTCTGTATGATTTTGATGTTTGAAAGGATGGAGAGTGAACTGTGTCTTTGTGAAGTTTAACAGGTCAACACAATGACAAATCGTATGCTAGATAACACTGAAGAAGATTGCATAGCATAATTTGGAGACAAGTTGCTAGCAGCTAGCTGGTTAATAATTGAGTTTAAACAACTGGGAGCTGGTGGATGTTGAATTGCAATAGGAACTTTCCAGCTAAGCTTGGAGCACTTTATATTTTTTAAAAGCTGATCCCATTGAAAGCTCTGAATTGTCTCCTGCAGGATTCTGTGAAGCAACTTGTCCGACAAGTCTTTGAAGCTAATGTTAACTCAAGCAGCTAAAGTGAATAACAGTGTCATTCAGTGTTGTCATTTAGAAGTCAAAAACTTTATATCATTGAATTTGACCTACCAGAAGTTTAAAGGAGCTGTATGCAATATTCAGAGCATATGTATGACTCAGAGCCTGTGCTGGGATTGTCTGCACATGACTCTTAACATGGTGGTGGTTAGGACATCGGCTATCAGCTCGCGATGCTAACAGCACAAACAGTGCTGATAACAGCAACAGTGCTGACAGACTCTTTTTCCCACAATACTGCCACAATGAAGACCCTTACTTATGCCAGTTCTGCTTTTTTTTTTTGTTGTTGTTGTTTTTTTTACAAAGAAACACACAACATCAGCAGCATAGTGGGGCGTGACTGGCGTGACATGTAACCCAACAGCATAAGGGTTTAATGTATTATATAACATAAGTGTCGAGCTGCATTTCCTAAGCAATAACAATGGTCTATCATGGCAATAACAAAATTTACCGTCCATGTTAGGCCTACATGGTGGTTGACCTTGTCCTTTGCTCAGAGGGTAAGGAGCTCCTGGAACTCATTGTCTCCCCAATTTGCAGATAATTTTGATTGCTGTCTTATATCTTTGAGTTAGCTGCTAACTGCTTCTAGCTGCTTTTGAAATATCCTGGTAACTTGTTGCACACATAACACATCGTCAAAACATCACACTCGTCTCGTCCTGCTGGCTCACACTTTAACACAGATGTTGATTTGGCACTGTTACTGCCACCACTGATGGCTTGAAGGTGAAACAACTCTGTCCCACCATTCTATGTTTGTACCTTTTATGCAGAACGGCAAGGTGAATTAATAGCATAGCATTCCTGCCTTGAACAGGCAGTATAAAAAGAACTAGTGTTAACCTTGAGGGGAACTGGAGGGTGGGCATGACGCCTCGGCGACAACCCTGCCCTGCCCAAGTGGGTCGGGACACTGCTATCAGGGCGCTGACATCATCCAATTTGCAATTTAATTTTGTCTTTAATGTTATTATCTTATATTATCTTTGTAATATGATTATCTTATATAATGTTATTACTATCCTAAAACATTCTCCAGGTCCTCTGTAACTCTGCAGGACTTATTTCCACCCTGCCCAGCAGCAGTAC
>NC_065510.1:40440659-40482832 GCF_006386435.1 Epinephelus moara
ATCTGTCGACACCTCCCCCTGCTGCGCCGCCACACCCATCTCAGCGCACCTCGGTCTGCCAAACTACCAAACTGAGCGCGCCTCGGGTTGCGCTGCTCGAAACTAGCTCTGCACGGGGTTCGCCACCCTGCACCACCCTGCGCTGCGCCGGGAAACTAGAGCCCTTTGAGTTATTTCCACCCAGCCAACAGTGGGACTTATATTCATTGTGCCGACAGTGTGTGTCACACGGGGAAGAGAGAAGAGGGAAGGCGGCTGGAGTTCCTCTAACATTTGCGGTTAGATTATCATATTTTTTTATTGACAAAAATATAGACTGCTTCGGCTGATTTTTTTTTTATGCGCACATGTGCCCCTAAATATTTTTTACAGTTCGCACACACGTATTTTTAGTCGAGTGAAATGCTCGCACTGTCGAGTGCTGGATCTGACAGCCTGAGCACATCGGCATAAAATGCTATGGCGTTCGAGATATTATTTATATCATGAGAAGTCAATACTTACCTAAATCTTTTATTTAGAAACTATGGCGGGTCAAATTAAACTATGGCGGTCCGCCATAGTTTCGTTAATTAATGGGAAACACTGGGTGTTAAATGTTAGCAAAGTCAGCCAAACTACTTTTGGACTGAAAGCTGGTACAACCTCCTCTATTGTCCACTGTGATTGATTCTCGGCTAACAGTGCTATTAGCAGCAGGAGATGCTTCGTGGCACGCTAGGATTTTATAACTAAGCTATGACCAGAATGGGCCCTTTTTATTTCTCTGACTGTGTGGAAATCTAATATCTTCACATCTGTGATGATCAAAGGCATTTAAGTATCCGTGTCGAATTAAAAACATGAGACTCGTGTTGACTGTTGTGGGAGTTTAGTGTGGGGTGGCTGCTTTGCAAGGGTCACTGAACTGAACGGAGGCCGTGAATAATACATTGCTCATGATTGTAGATAAGGGGTGTTGAAGAAAATTACCAGCAATGATATTGAGTCTTTATGGAAAATTATAAAAAGTATTCATAGATAAGAAAAAGCAGGGACCACAAGCACATGACAGATTAAAATACAGACGTGGCTCTACTTGTTGTTCTCTGACTCTACTCTTGGCACAGCTTGTTGCCTTCAGCATCGCGTCCAGGAAAGAGCTGTGGTCTCATTACGGTGAAGTCGCGCTGGCTGCACGACTGCCTCATGTGAGTCGCAAAGAGAGCGCAGGCATTAAATGCTGAAACGGGACTTCCCTCATGTCAGTGTTTGTGGTGTACTCTTTCTCCCCTCCCTCGACCTCCCCTCACCCACAGGAAAGAGGGGCTGGGTGAAGCAGGGAGGAAGAGAGGGAAGGGGGGAGATGTCTGGGAACGGGGGAGGGGTAACAGCACATTTGCTCCCAAGTTTCCCAAATCCAGGAAATCATCTCCTGGCTTCTGTTTCTGCAATGTTTCTTCTCCACGTCACAGAATTTAAAAGTCAGTGAATGTGTGTTGGGTGAGATTTCAGAGTCTGTTACAAAACCCTTTAACCCCTGTCACCCTTAGGAGTATTTTGGCTTTTTAACTACTCAGCCTTTCACTCTGTAACGTCCTGTGTCTCAATCAGGAAAGTGTTTTGATTGTGGCAGGTAAATAAGTAACTTTGTGTGTGTTCTTTGTCACAGGTGACACATTTCTGTTTAAGTATATACGGTGTATATGTACAGACCACTCACCCTCACCTTTGTATTTTATTTACCCTCATTGTTGCAGCCCTTAGTTTGCTCTGGGTCAGTGAATGAAACGTGTACACACATGCAGTTACAAATGGTCATCACTCAACTTTATTCCCCAGGTGTGTGTGTGTGTGTGTGTGTGTGTTTTGTCTGCTCCTTTTGTTAACCAATTAGTTTTTTTTGTTGCCCCCAGTCGCCCGGACCCACCCACCCAAAAACAGAGACATGCCTGAGATTCTTTGGCACACCCTGAAAATTCCTCACTGCTTTCCGTTCTTTTGTGGTCACTTTGTCTCTCACTCTCCCGCCCATGGAAGCCACGCCAGCGGAAAATGATACCTTTTAGCTGTATGTATGCAGTACATTGAGACATTCATAAATTCACACACACACACACACACACACACACACACACACACACACACACACACACAACCACACAACCACGAAGACTCTGTAAGTCTTTGCGTGGACTTTAACTATACAAGTTGAAATATAGTTGGGCTATTTCTGTCTGTCCTTCACACTCACCATACACTGCTGCTGCAAGGACAATGTATGTCCATGGGAGCATGCTCAAACCACAGAGCTCTCTCTGCAAGCAGTGCCTGACTGTGTGTGCGCCCGTTTGTTTGTCTGTACACAAGATTGTTTGTTTAGGCTGCAGTCTCATTCAGAGTGTTACTTTGTCTCTGTTATTTCCCGTTATTGACAATAAAAGGATACACACACACACACACACACACACACACACACATCCTGGGCCTCCTTGCTGTTCTTCCGCTGTTATTCTGGAACCAGATTCTGTAGATGGCTATTGTTTTCTTCTCTGCTTCTTCCTTGTTTTTGTGAACACACACACACACACACACACACACACACACACACACACACTGAGCTTGGGAGAAATATATCTCCCAATCTGTGGTGCACCAGACTGGACCAGTCACCAGCCGTCTGTTAGCTCTGTGCAGGGCTGATTGATGTCTGTTTTTCTTTTTTGACTCTAGCCACTTTGATTCATCTTGAATCTGCAAAATATTTAGCTCCTCATATTAAATGACCAAGAATAACCTAAAATAAACATGTCTATTATAAGAACATCTGAATGAATGTAGCTTGAAGTGTGCAACAAAAAACAGAAAAGAGAAACAGAAACAAGAAAATGGTCGGGTAAAAACAGAAACTAAGTTACATCAGTAATTCTTGTTAAATTTAAAATAGGGATGCACCAATTGTGAAATTCTGGGCCAATCCTGATGTTTCAAATAACAATTTGGCTCATAGCAATGCCAATACTGATACTTTTGTTGTTATTTATTTAGTTTTTGTTATTTATTCCCCCCTTTGTACCAGGGAGACAAACAAAGCTTCATTAAAACATAGCTGAACTGTTTTAAAGTCATTCAGTCCTTTATAACACTGTCTATGAATGAGCACAAATTCAGTCATATACATTTGTAAAACAATATTGAATACAACCTTCTTTTGCATGAAAAACTAGCTTTCTTCCTGCCGATTTCAACACACATTTGTTCTTCACAATGTAGCGTTATCAGAAAAGAAATAGGGTGCATCCCCACACGCGTTGATCATGAGTCCTTTCGTCCCGTCGGTGAATGCCATCTTATTTGCCGATAGGCTAGTGGCAGTCAACAAATAGAATCTCATCTGATACCGATGTTTTCGGATAATAAATCTGTGCATCCCTATAGCCTGAGTAGACAATAATAATCAGGGTACACAGAACCAGTTGCACAACTCAGTGAAACAAACAAAACATTATAAAAACAACTGCTAAGATTTCCTTTCTAATATCTTTTCATGTATTATCTCTTTATTCTACAGTTTGGAAGCACTGTTGAAAATGCTGCATCACCACTTTTGTTAGGACTGTGGCTCTGATCATCAAACAAGCCTGCAGTTTGGGATCCGAGTGAACAAATAGGCACATAAAACAACAGGGTGTCTGCAATGCAGGCGAAACCATTTCAAGCTTTATATACAATCAAAAGGGCTTAAAAATCAATTGTGATTAATACAGGGAGCTAAATATGCTTTGCTTTTAGTTTGGTCAGGAGTCTAGCAGCAGGATTTTTAAAAAGCTTTAGCCTCTCAAAAGTTCATCAGTATGGATTATATAATAGGCTGTATAGACATAGTGGTTGTAATGTGAAGAGCTATCCAGCTATGGTAATATATGTCCTTGGTTAGGAGTGTTGCTAACTTCTCAGTCTTGTAGTGGAAATAGTTTGCAGCTAAATGAGGATCCAGCCCACTCTGCAGCCAATGAAAATAAAGCCATGAAAGATCTGGGAAGATTGCCTGCTATTGTACAGCTGGCTTACACGTTCACGTCCTGATCCAAAAGTTAGAAAAACACCCAGTTGTGTTTTCCATTCTGCACGCCTTGCCTTGTTGACACGAATCCATCCATTTTGTTTTTGATGGCCAGGCCTCTAACTGCGACAGTTTTTGCTTTCTTGTCAGTCTTTTTTGGTAACAGATGGGGTTTCTCACTAGCAGAGGGGGGAGACGAGAATAGGAGGGGAAGAGTGGCTGTAAATCAGGGTTGTGGAGAGAAACGGGTGGTTTTATGAGAGTTTACAGACCTTCTTCACTTTTAATGAGAAAAGACAGCAATTCTCTTCTAGACAAACGAAAGAGGGAGGGGGGATAGAAGATGAATGTGGCGCAGGCTAGGAGAGGAAGAGGAAGGGGAGAGGAAATGGGCAAGAAAATGGGATAAAGGAAAGAGGTAAAAGTCAAGTGGGATTAGCAAAGGAACTGGAATGGCGAGAAACCTTGAGAGGGAAGGGCAGGAAGAAGGGATGAGAGGCCTATCAAACTGTTGGCAGGCATCCATTTGGCGTATGAATCTAAAAGCAATCTGTCTCTGCCTCGCTCCGTCCAGAGTCTGCTAAACGTCAGTGGTTACACACAGCACACACGTAAAAAAGAAAGAGAGAGAGGTGGAGTGTTTGCAGCTGCTTCCTTCAGTCTTGGTGGAACCAGACCCCACAACATACCTAACACCATACAGCACTAACAACATGTAGCAGCACACACTGGGTGGGTTGGTCAGTGGGTCAGGAGTCAGAGGTTACAGTCATGCTGTGTCACATCCTATATCTTATTACCCACTCTCCAAATGTGTGTTTTTGTCTTTCTGTGTGTGTGTGTGTGTGTGTGTGTGTGTGTGTGTGTGTGTGTGTGGGCGTGTGTGTCGTAACATAGTGTGTCTGTCTGTGTCTCAGTTTTTGCCCATGCATGTTACTGTTTACAAGCAAGGCCATGTGGAAGGTTCACCCTCATATTTACTACTCGTGTGTGTTTGTGAATGAGTGTTTGTCTCTGTGTGCTGTCAGTGCCAATGCTGCCCTGCCCACAGACGGGCCCTGTAATTATGCTTAGACCCCCACTTCCACAGCAGAGGGCTTCAGGGAGCCCATCATGGCTGCTGAGACCCAAAACAGCCCCTACGATCACTGTCATCCCATCCAATTTGAGGCCATATCCAGATGTGAGAAAGTCACAGTTTGAGTGCATACTTGCTGCCATTCTGTAACCCCACCCATGTGTAAAAACTTTACATTTTGCATTTAACATCTGTCAGAAGGGAAAAGAAATGTTATGGCAACTTCGGTGCAGTCTGTAGTTAGTGTTTGGACAGTGACACATTTTTGTTGTTTTGGCTCTACTCCAGAACTCTGGGCTTACAATGAAACAGTCATTATGAGGTTAAAGCGGTAACTTTAAGGGGGAAATCCATTGATATTATACATCAAAGTATGTTTACAGTTCTTGGGGAGGCATATGTAGCAGATGAATTGATATGGTTGGGGTTGTAGAAGTTTGAAAATGGCAAAAATCTGGGCGTGTGGATATAAAAAGACGTGAGGTTACCAGACCTCAGTACTCTGCTCCTCATCTCTGCTTCAGGGTAGCAGGGCTCAAAATAATTTTTCTGTGTACATGCACTGTAACTTTCAAAATTACATGCATTTTTTTTTATTATTATTTTTTTTTAATCTTTTTATTTTTATCTGCAATTTGGCCGCAGCCATGGCCAAATCCAACCAAAATTACAGTAATATACAGTAAAACCACCTCAAACTTCATATGGTCATAGGAACATTTTGAACAGCTTCTCAGCAAACGTAATATGGAAACATTTTATCATATTAGGACTTTTTTGGTGTCATTCACTTCAGTTGTACATGATTATTTTTCATGTTAATGAATGAATATTATGAACTAATTGATCTCTACACTTCAGCAGCTTTCAAGGGTTTGTGAAACTAAATGTGACACTGGAAGATAGTGGGGTGGGGGGGGGGTCATGATTTATTTTTCTTGAAAATATTTATATTAAAAAAAATATGCAAATAAATATTTATATAGAAAAATATTAAATATCCAACTTAAAACTTACTTCAGTCACGGCTGGCATGGCCGCAGTGTTTACATGGTGGTGGTGCTGTGCTGCTCTGTTTTGTCTGTTCATGTGCTGTCAGTCCTCTTTTTGCTCCAGTGTTATCTGCTCTAAATGTTCCTCAATGCTTGAGTAAATTGTCGTGCAGTGTCCGTAGACTGTGGTTTGTGAGCATGTCAAAAGTGTTCATTGCACAAGTCTCATGGTCAGTATGTGAGTTGGCAGCATGTAGAGCTGAGATTCGTGTGCTTATCTTAAATTTGATGTGCGTTATCTTGCACATGCATATGGAATTTTGAGCCGACTGACTCAAGGCTTTATAAGCCAATACTAGCATAAGACACCTGAATGTCTCACCAAACTGTCGCTGGTTGAGTTGCATTGTTTTTTTGTTGTTGTTGTTTACACAACGAAGAAGAATGCATGGAATATGAAAGATGGTATCTCAGGTTCTGCTTTTTCTCTTTCTCTTTAAACTATCCAACATAAGTTCGACAATATTATAACAATGGTGAATTGGTGGAGTACTTTATCAAGCTTTAACTTCAGGGTGTTATGTCCACATTAACTTAACAAAAACACAAAGATACCCCTTTTGACATACTGTCCTCCGCTTTTTAGAGCAGTGGTTCCCAAACATTTTTAGATCACAGCAAAGGAAATACTTTGTCATGGCCCTCACCAAATATAGCATGCGTTTACATAAATTCTAACTGGTTTTAACAATTTTAGATATTATATGACCGTATACATTAAAGGAACAGTATGTAGGATTAAGGGGATACACTGGCATAAATGGAATAAAATATAATGAGTATGTTTTGTTAAGTGTATAATAACCTAATGATAAGAATCATATTTTCATTACATTAGAGGGAGCAGTTTATATCTACATGGGGAGCGGGTCCTCATCTACATTAGCCCAGAATGGACAAACCAAACACTCGCTCTAGATAGGGCGTTTTTTTTCTTGTGTTGGCCACTGTAGTAAGCAGCCCCTCCGCAACAAGCAGTGCCAGAAAAACACAGATTTTTTTAATGTAAAACGGCTTTATTTAGTGTTGTTACCTGTTTAAATCACAGGCCAGTTTGTTCTGTAGAGGAAGAGATCTCTGTGGATAATTTGGCTCCCACTTAAATCCTCCTGACCAATGAACACTAAAGGAATTCTAACTGGGAGAAGTTTCAGCTGGTTGCAATCCGCACTCCTCACCACTAGATGCCACTTAATCCCCATAAATCTGACACTGCTCCTTTAAATGATGTAGGCGTGTTTATAGTCATTCAGAACAAAAGCCAACAGGTGCTCTGCCGATTTACAGATAAATATTTAAAATGCACAGGGGATCAATAGGGGACTGAGTTTTAAAAAAAGGCACTACTATTTCATATACTGTATACTTAATCTGACCGTGAACACCCCTTAAACACCCTTATCACTTGCAGTGACTCTTGTACTAAGGGTTGGGTAGACCTCGATTACACATACCACATTCATCCAACCTGTAATGCCAAGTCAGCAGCAACATGTTATGGGAAATGATTCATACATTTTTAGTAGACACTGTTTCATACAAACACTGTCTCACACACACAAACACACACACACTCATGTTCCCAGGTATGCAGACTTGTTGCAGCAGGATTCAAGGAACCTTGCCTTGTAATTTTAATCCCAGAATGCAGCATTTTTATTGCTGTGTTCTGAATAACTTTATACATCATCCTTCTTACCTTGCCTTGGTCCTTGGCAGTTTATATACTAAAGCGCTGAAGGTTTTTATTTGGCTCTTGTTTTTTATGTGCATTTGTTAATCAGTAGTGCTTTTTCACAACATCAGTGATTCCTAAAGACTGAAAGATTTCTGACGTGATATCTCTCTTAGAGCCACTGCTTAAGCCATTAGAGAAAATACATTACAGTTCACACAGCTGGTTTGAGGTCAGAATTATACAGCTGCTCTTCAGATGGTTTACCTTTTTACTACAGTCTGTGAACACCTGGTGTTGTTAGACAAACCATATATTGTTGGTCTGTTATGTCAGTAAACAGTGTTGGCTCAGTATAGGGCTGCAGCTAATGATTAGTTTAATTGCTGATGAGTCTGCTGATTATTTTCTTGATTCACTGGTTAGTTGTGTGGTCTATAAAATCAGAAAATGGGGCCCCAAGCCCAAGGTGATGTCCTCACGTCTCCTTTTGTCCACAACCCAAAGACAGTCAGTTTACTGTCATAGATGAATAAAGAATCCAGAAAATATTTACATTTAAGAGACTTTTTCTTTTAAAGAATAACACAAACTCATTAATCAGTTATCAAATTACTTTAATCTATTAGTTGACAACCAGTTTGATAAATTGTTCTGACTCTAGCTCAGTATAAGACTGTTGTTGCAGGAGATCAAGTGTTCTTCAGTATGTTGGATAGATTTACCAGTCAAGTGATTCAGCACTCATAGAAGTATGCACTATTCATAACTTTGAGTGGTTACATAAACTTGTAAAAAACATGAGGGTTATGTAAGCCTGGAGTTTTATTTTTCTTTATTGTATTTTAAGTGGACAATTTTGCAAGTTGGAAAAAGTATGTTGTTTTTTTCCCCCCTTTAAATGTCATGTCTGAATATCCACATCTTGACAGCATGACACAGGCCCTGATGTTGCCATTTATCCATGGGCTTAGAGTTCCTGATCTGATAATATTGACTTTTAGCGGTTTGCATCTCTAATGATCAACAAAAGCTTATACTGTGTTTGCTCAGTTTAGTTACAGATGATGTGACAGATTGATTAACTGCATTCCACTTTGTAATCAAGCATGCAAAATGCCAAAAATATAGAGCCAAGCTAATTACATAACGGCATTATTACTGCCTTATTTATCGAAGGTGACAAAACTGTAAATCACTACATATCCTTCAGGCAGTCAGTAAAGCAACAGTTTACACAAAGCACTACAGTTAGCTTGATGGATTAGGGATTACAATGCTTTTCTTTGCGTTCAGTTCACTGAATAAAACTCCTTTCTCAATTCACGCATTTCATTCCTCCTTCTTCTTTCATATCAATCACAACACACACCCCAGTTGCTGCAAGCTCTATGGCCTTTATGTATAACATAATATACATGAAGGCCAAATCACATGGACAACACGTGTTGCATTTTTAGACAGCTGCTGTATGTGTGCACCAGCACAAGATGTTCCTGAAAATCTGCAGATGTCAGTAGTTGTGTGTTTGCTGATTGGTCTGTTCCTTGTCATTTTAAAAAGTACTTTGCTGCTGGAAAGATGGTGTGTTTTTTTTTTTTTTTTGTGTGTGTGTGTGTGTGTGTGTTTTATAGAACTAGGCTGTCTAGAAAACAGAGGAAAAGGTTTGTGGCATTGCTTAAGCAGTAGAAAACCTACAACTACCAGAATGCAGTACACCAAACTGGACCAAAGAACAATATGGCAGCTGGCTGGTAACAAACGATCTCGTATTACAGTTAAACAGCACACTAAATATGCTTCTGAAAACGTTTAAGGCAAGAAATAGGAAGTGAAGTAACAAAATCTTTGTTATATTTGATCAGCACTGCTTAGTTTTAGTTTTAGTTTTAGTTTAGTTAGTTTTGATCTCATTTATTTCAGCCTCTGTTTTTCACAATACAGTATGGTGCCAACTTCCTGTTCACAAATTCTCATATTACAGCCAAACAGTGTACTAAAATATGTTTCTGGTGTCATTTTATATGAGAAACAGGCCATGCAGTCACAGGATCTTGGTTTATTTTTGATCAGCACTCCATTTGATCAGTTTGTTTTGATACTGAGACAGAGAGAGACAGGCAGCTCTTTTCTTGATCCACTTGTGCTCTTTGCATTCATAGTGGCGGTACAAAGATGAGGAGGTACAATTTGTAGTACAATCTGTAGTTTGTAGTACAATCTGTAGTTTGTAGTACAGTCTGTAGTTGCAGAAACATCCAAAAATCTTAACAAAAATCTGCGGAATGATGCAGTGGATTGTTGCCAACTTTCCTTTTTTTTTCTTGCCCGTATGTCCTTGTGTATTACTCTGTGTCTCATCCAAGTGCAGGTGGAACTCTTAATGAGTTCTTTTTTTCCTCAACAGCAGTTTGTTGAGTTTTGAATCACAGGGTGGATAATTAATCAAATGATCAGATCAGATGAGATCAATGGATGAGAGGAGCAGTACCTGCAGGAACAAACTTAGACCCAGCACAATAAATGGTTAAGTTTCACTGCGCCTGATGTTCCGCTGCTCTGTCTGTGCCCACAGTACGCTCTGCGCTGCGAGAATGTGGAGCAAATAATAACCCAGTGGTAAATATATTCCAACAGTGCTCCTAATGAATGGTCCAGCTCTACAAATAGAAAATCAAAACGTGGTGGCAGATGTTTTAATTGTGGTGGGCGGCCACAAACAAATGAATGTGTGGGAAACCCTGTTTACATATACTAGTACCCACACTGTTACGATACAAAGCTGGTTGAAAATTGTTTTAAGTATCCCTTTAAGACTGATAAAAGAAAGAAATATGTCCAAGGCTTAAGATGCACTCATTAAAGGAAAAGCAAAGGGAGAAGATGAGAGAAGATATCTTATTTTTATTTATTTAGATCCCCATTAGTCACTACCAAAGTAGCAACTACTCTTCCTGGGGTCCACAAAAGATAAAGACAAGAAGGAAGCAGTGGTTTAGTCCTTTGGCTGCAAGTGGAGGACATTTCTGTAAAATCTATCTGCAGGGAATTCTGTCATTATGCAGACACATGAGAGGAATTAGTTTAGGGTAAATATCCAAATGGCTGCATTTAAAACAATACACTGATCAGACAGTTTTTGTATCTTGGCCAGTAACACTGACTGCTATTGCCATTTGAGGATTTGCCTGATTTCCAAACCCTAATGACAGTTTGATCATCATGCACTTAAATGTTTCAATGTTCTTGCAATCATCAGCACAGTTTTATCTTTGCCAGTGCAGCTGTGATGCAGCCATGGAATTTTGTGATTGTAATTGATTAGATCTTTAAATTATGTTAATTTGGAATGATCTGTTTTTAGTGGTCAGTATCAGCTGTTAGTTGAGCTAAAAGATCAATACGATGGGATTACATTTCTTTCAGATGTTACAACTTTATTCCTCAAAAATCATTCCAGGTGTTTTTTCAGCCTCTCTGCCAGGGATAAGTGGAATTTTATGGGCCCCTCTAACTATGCTTATTATTTTTCTCTCCACTACTCATAGCGGTTGTGTGTTGGTGAGAAGTGTCCACAAGTCTTGACTGCATTATGCAGTAATGTGTGTGTGCGTTGGTTGTTGGAAAGCGGAGCAGGGGGAGTTTACAAGTCTCCTGTGGCATTAAGTTTATGATGGTTCCAGTCAGCGAAGGGTTGGCAAGACTGCACCAAAGAAAGAAATATGAGCTCTATACAAAATGAGCCTTATGTTCACACACACACACACACACACACACACACACACACACACACACACACACACACACACACACCTTGTGTATTAATGTTTGATCAAGGTTGTGAATAATTGATGTGTCTTTATTATTTGTCCCTCTGGTGTCCTGCAGTCCTCTCTCTCTTCGTTCACCCCTCCCTCTTTCTCGCTCTCATTAATCCTGTTTTATGTTTGTCTCTCCCTCAGGACGCTGCTGCTTCACTGAAGGCCTCGTGATTGGACGAAGAGAGAACCACTGACTACCAGTATGGATGCGCTACATCCTGGAGTTTCCCACAATCCTTAGTTCTCACGTAAGTAGCAACTATAAAAGGGCTTCTTTCAAGTCTGTATGTTTTAAACATAAAAATAGGCTCTTGTAAACCCTTCAAGCTCATAGAAATTGTTGTTCTTCCTGTCATAACTGAAAATATAGGCCTGGTACTACTTTTATTATTTACAAGCATTGCTTTGTGTTGTCCATAAATGTAGAATGGTATTCAGACATGGTAAAGGTATGGTATTTAGATCATTTTAGAACATCTACGCTAAGCTAACCCCAGTGAATATAACTTAGTTACACTTCCTGAAAATACTTCACAGTAAAGCCATTATTAATTCTCATTTACTATGAAGCAGCAAAGGGCTCTTTCACACCTACCTTGTTTGGTCTGAACTTTGGGACTTTTCAGTTTGAGCTGAATAGATAGCTGAATCTTGGTCCAAGTAACAGGGTTGTCTCTGTCTATTATCAATTGATAAGAGTAGCGTGGCACCTCAGTGCATAGTGTGTTTGGTTTAGCGACAGAGTAGAAATTAGCAGTAAAGTTGTCAAGTGGTAGTAAATGTACAGTTTCAGTTTGTCCATAAACAATGCAGCATAACAAAATGAGACAAGGTGGCACATGAGGAGAGGAGGAAGAAGTCATAAAAACTCGGAGAGGATGAGAGAGAGAGGGGATATGAGAGGATAGGAGAGCTTGTCACTCACGTAGGTGATGATGACAGGACATAGGCATGTCATGTATAGTTCTTAAGTGCATTTACATAATTGCAATGTGAAACCAAAACTAACTGGATTATATGTATACAGTGTAACAAATATGCAAACCATGCTTCAGTCTTTTAGGCGTGAAAAGGCCCTTAAGCAGAGTTTTCCCTAAATCTAAGGTGGACTACTGAAGCCAAATTGGAGCATTATTGTTGTTTGGATGAGCAAGCATACTCACCTCATCCATAACAGTTCGGTATAGCAGCACAGAAATGAAACTGATACGATTCAAATGAAGTGAAATTTTTGACTTAAATATTCTTCAAATATGTACATTTATTTTTAAATTGAAGTACATGGGTACAGACTTGCCACAAAGTTTCCAAACACTTTTCATTTGTAATTCTCAAGTCAATTATTATTCAACCAGACAAATCAATAACTTGTACCTACCAATGTATCATACATCTCGAGGACAGTTTTCATTAAGATACCGTGGAGTCCAATTATGGAATACAAATTTGCATTTATTAACCGATTCTATGTCTCTATCTAGATATAAAATGAAACTCAAGGAAGCTTTGATGTCAAAGAGATTTGGTATTGTAGAAGCTTGACTGACTTATGTTTTCAACATGTGTGCTGTTTTGTGATTTTATGTTTTTTCTCAATGTTTGAATTTAATATTAATTAGGTAGAAGATATTTTGTTGATGCTTCACACTGCATTGTTAGTATTATTACTGTTATTATTTTAATTTTATTTTAATTTTCCTAGGTGGGGTTTTTAGATAAGCCCGTAATGGGTTTCTACCTCACCTGCACATGTGATGTATTTGTTGCTTTTATATTTGAATTTTCTTTAAGAATGTGTTAATAAAACAAAACAAACAAAACAAAACAAAACAAAGACAGTCATGCACGCAAAATAATGCAGTGCATAGTCAACAGATCTTCCAATAATATTGGTTCCCTGCTCCCATCAATTGAATCATTGTATCACAAACACCCCATCAGAAGAGCAACAAAAATAAAAAGGTCCTTGCTCATCAAATCATCCCATGTCAAATACAGCTTTTTCCCCACTGCAGTAAGGACTCTGAACACCTCTCGCAAACCCTCAGTGCGTTTACATGACATTAGAGAACATTGATTAATTGTGTTTGTCCAACTAAAACTAGATTTTTAGAATACTCACTCTGACATCTCTCCACTTTGTGCATGTATAGGTCCTGTTTGTGCATGTGTGTGTGTCTTTCGGACCTGTGTGTAATTGACAAGCAAGAGTGAAAACATTGAATTTCTCCTCAGGGGGATTAATAAAGTAAATAAACTTAAATTTATACATGTAAACACGTAAGCCTGACTGAAATCGTACCGAATCGAATTTCTCAAAGTCGGACTAACACACTCAGATAATGAGACTGGGAGTCAAATTACTTCCGCATGTAAACAGTCAGTCAGACCCAAACCGGCCAAGGCGTTGTCAAAAGCATTAAATGCGAAACATTTTCAAACAGAAGAAGAAGCAGGTAATAACATGGCGGAATCTACATCCAGAGCCATGCATTTTTGGACGGATGAAATGTACAGAGCCGTAAAGTTGTCTACCATGGTACAAGTTTGCTGCTAGCTAACCATAGCTAACTTGTTGGTTGATTGTTTGGTCTGTGATGTAATAAGCCAACCCGAAAAATGTCCAATACTAACAAGCTGAAAGGGGGCATATCACCACTTATTGTAGCGGAGTCAGACATACTTAGATCAATAAATCGATTCCCCTCCCGTGCTTGTATACTGGGACAAGGACAGTAGTCCAATTTAATGCCCTAGTTGAGCTATAATCATAGCTCGACTTAACTGTGCATGTAAACGCACTGACTGACAGTCATACTGCACTGGAACTTCATGTCAGTCATGCATATTGTGTGTGAATTTTGTCTTGTAATGTCATGTGACTAATGTGATGTGATGTTATTTTGTCTGTAAATGACACTGATATGTATTGAGCTTACCCACCACGCTGTACTGAAAACAAATTCCACTGACTGGTCCATAATAAACGACTGATTGATTAAAACTTACAGAAGACATTATATCATATCCAGATAGGCAACACCTTTCTGTGTGCTGTGTGCCCTCCATGTGTTAAGTACCGCCGTAGCTTCACTGTTAAACAGGAAATGCAATGTAAATAAATACAAAATACAAAAATACTCTGGAAAGCCACCTTAGAATTTGATGAACAGGGAAAACCCTTTCTTCTGTGCATTCAGTGGTCGATCATGTGGTATAGTTGATGTGCATTAACACGAGGAACAGTTCCTCACCAAACAAACAATCCCTATGAATTGACTACTTCTTTGTGTATCACTCCTGAATGCCTCTTTTATAATTTCTATGATTTTGATGGTGTTTAGAGTCCCCTCACTGCCTTTCAGTGTTATGCCGTCTCCATAGAAACCAGCTGTAGTTGGGTTCTACATGGATGAATGTGGTCTCCGAGGGCAACCCGAGAAGTTTTCAGGATTCTTTGCATTCTTCGTCTGATCATTCTTTTACTTCTTTTTCCCTCTGTTGTGTTCAGATCTGCAGCTGAGTCTACTGAACCCTGAGCCGTGACCAGCGCCAGTCTTTGACTGACCTCCTGTCAGGTACAACACACAGACACACACACAAACATGCTTTCACGCATGCTGTGTTTAGCGTTCAGTAGGAATGAAAACCTCTATAATCGTACCTCTTCATGCTGAGTGGTTCCCCATCCCTGCTCTGCAGTAATATCTCTCAGGAATGTAAAGGATACGCCTGCCAGTAGTCTGTATTTTTGTTAATGTCAACAAATCCCTTGAAAAGGCCAAAACCAGCGCTGCATCTGTCCTTCTCAATCTCAATACATTCTAGCCTTCCTGCCCTGTCTGTGGTTTTCCTACAACAGCTGGGTAATGTAGTCTTTAGCAACCAATGCTCAAACAGGACTAAATCATGTATTTGTTGGGTACTACTTTCAGTTGAGGATTTGGTGCATTCATTAATATTCACAGCACCAGAAACCAGGAGGAAAACACTACTATACACAGCATCATGCTTTAGCTACGCAGACAATAGTAGTTGTTAGTTGCTTTGGTCTTTTCATAGGTTTTGTTCCCAAGAAAGACAGAATATTACTGGACCTTTTTAAGGATGTTTTAATACATTCAGCAGACTTGAGTTGACCTCTGTCTGATTAAGGCTCTGGTATGATTAATTAGGTTTCTATCAATGTACGAACCAAACTAAAAGAAAAACAGCCCCAGGCTGCATCATTGTTATCAACTATTGTAGCATTTTTTCAATTAAGATTAAATATTAATAGTAAACACTGCATATTTTGCATGCCCGGATATATTTCTTTCCGCAGGCGTTTTGCACCTTTAATGATTATAAACTTGCACATCAGGGGCCTCATTACAGAAAAGTATCATAATTGCCTGCCTACCTTAAAGGTCCGGTGTGTAGAATTTAGAGGCATCTATAAGCAGAAATGTAATGTTTCATAAGTTTATAATTACTTTAAACTAAGAACCGCTGGTTTTCGTTACCTTAGGATGAGCTGAAATTATATATTTCTATCTATTTACAGATAGCACAGTTAGTAGCAGTGTGGGCTCCATGCTAGCTCCAACAACTTTATGGACAATCACAAAGGGACGGGGCTTAGCAAACGTCAATTAGGAAACATGTTTCTGTAATATCAAAAATCATAAATGTCATTCTAAACTGAGATAGGATAGGATTTGAAACTCAGAAAGTTTCTGTGATGAGGCCCCTGTTTTGTAATTCTCCCCATGCAGTGAGCCAGTCATGAATATTTGCATACTCATTTACAGTTTGATAAAAAAAATATGTTAATAGTCCATCTGATGCCATAGCAGTTCTTTATTTACGTTACATGTTTAACTTGATATAATATTGTATTCGTTTTTTAGGCAGAAAATGGTCTGTTAATTTTTACAGAGTTACAGTATATTGTGTTAACATAAATGCATGTGTGGATTTTAATGTATTCACTTCCTGTTCCCCCGGTCTTCCTCTTTCAGGTGATCTGTCTTGTGCCATGATGATGTCAGTAGATGTGACCAATCGTAACGGCCCCGCTGCCACGCCTCCCACCTCACTCAGCCTCCGCTCTTCACACAACCAGCTGTTGAGCAGTGATGTCGTCAAACAGGGCTCCGCCACGCCTCCCAAGTGTCGCAAAAAGTATGCACTTACCAGTATCCAGGCTGCCATGGGTCTCGGAGAGGCAGCCCCATCTTCATCATCCCCATCATCCCCGTCACAGTCTTTAACCCCCAACAATCCCAAATTAGCCAAGAACGGAGTGAACCAGCTCCGCAAGGCCGGTCAGGATCACAACAAAAACACAACCGGCTCTGACTTGACGGACCTGGAGTCAGAGAGTACAGCAGATGACCTCAATGTCAACACAGCTGAGGAGGATGACAGTCACACTCTCACCAATAATGATCAAGAGGATGATGTCATCGAGCAAGATGTTGAACTGCACTCAGACACAGACACTGACGCACAGCCCGAGCAGAAAACTGAATCAGACATAGACTGTAACATTAACATGACTACGGAGCTAAAACTGAACGGCAACTCGACAGATTCAGGCTTTGACTTGAACAATGAGGCTGAGGAGAGCGATGACATCAGCATTCTGTCTGAGAAAGAAATGATGTCAAAGATGAAGACTGAGGAAGATGGGGACGAGGTAGCAGAGGAGGAGCAGGAAGACGAGGAGAAGAAACCTTTACTGATGATAAAAAGTGAGTCTCCTGTGAAGAACCACAAAGTTTCTTCAGGTCTGGAGCTCATCTCTGACCTCCACTCCAACCTCAAGCTCCTCAAATCAAGCAAGGACTCTCCGGTGCCTCCTCCTCCCTCCCCACCTAAGCAAGCCAGCCCAGAGGACACCCCCCTGCTCTCTGTGGCCTCCTGCTCCTCCTCTTCCTCCTCCTCTCCAGAGACGAAGAAGGACAGAAGGACTGGGGCAAAGACAGACTGTGCTTTGAACCGCATCCAGAATCTGAACCCCAGTGATGAAGAGTTGAGTTGGACCACATTGTCCCAGGAGAGCAACTCTCCAGAGGAGACAGGTACACACATTAACACACACAACACATACTGCAGAAGTACACTTCACAGCCACTGTCATTTGCTGATGTTTGGCATAGTTTTCATGTGAGTGTGTGTCAGCTCCTCTGGTGTGTGATGTTTTTCTCTTGTGTGCTATGTGGTGGTTTCACCGTCCTCTCTGCTGATGACATGTTTCCATTTATGGTGACCCAAGTATGTGTGTGTGTGTGCGTGTGCAGAACTCAGACATTGCTGGAACAGAATAACAAACACTCCAGCCTCCAGTAAATCTCCCAGAATCCCTCTGGGACAGGAAGTGCCCTTGTAACCTCATGGGTGGTTAGCTAGCTAGATCAGCTGCGTCCTGTTTCATGCTGTGTCCTGAATGTGCGTGAGAAGGGCTTGAAGGCTAGTTGTGAGTTGATACAAAATCTGTAGCTGCCAGTGTCTCTCACTTTGTCTTTGTTTTTTTTTTCCTCTAGAGCTGATACTCAAGAGAGAGGCTTTAGCTCCCAGTAATCCTCTGTATTGTCCCTTCCTAGTTTTGGTTTTCATCATTCTTTTTCTGAGAATATAAGCATTTGCGATCTGCAGATATTGACTGCAGGACACAGTTTGGACACACACATGTAGACAGCATTACAGCTGAGCATTTCCATATGTACCTGTTCCTATGGGTGCCATCAGAAAAGCTTAGGTTTGCATCCCACTTCTGTCCATAGGTCTGTTGGTGCAACATGCAGTTCAGTTCATTTAGTGTTACACGTTTGAATGATGTTCTAACCAACCCATCTTGATGGGCATACAATGACTGTGTTTATATGCACACTGATGTTCCACTATCATTCAGAATCTGAAAATTTGGTAGGGATCATGTAAACAGCATATTCCATGTAGCATTGTCAGATTAAGATGTGCGATATGCTGGTATTATTCTGGCTTTAGGAGCATTCTTTGGACATGTATACAGCACATTTAAATTATGCGTCTCAGTTGGGGTTTTTACCGCAGTTTGCAGCACACGGCCTCTTATCTGTTTACGGGCAGCTCTGGGTATTTTACGGAAACCAACAAGCCAACAGTTTGCAAGGCTGTAGTCGTGATTTATGTCCAAAAGAAAAGCCCATGTTTCTGGTCTGAAGGAGAAACACACCTTATTGTAAACATTTAGAAACACTTGGCTATCAATAGGTTTTTGGAAATGTGCAAATACTGCATTGCTGACCTTTCAAGGAGGTGGTTGAAGGAATGAAAGAGGGAGGCTGTGTTTGTGCAGCCAAACAAGTTTGCCATCAGTGGAAAACTTTGAAAAAGTCCTGTTGTGATGCAAAGACGCAAAATGGCTCAAGTGGCCATATTTTGATCTGATAAACAACATTATAGGGTATGTTAATCAGAGTATGCACGATTGCATGTGAACTGGAATGGTAGTGGACTATTTTCATGAGACGTTGTAACAGCTTAGCACGAAATTCATCTTTTTCAGAATATGTGTCTAGACCCAAAACTGTCCCTATACCTATATTTAGATGTAACTCATGGTTATTATTTTTCATCTAAACTTGATCTATGAAATGTAAAAGAAATACTGAGGTATGCTAACGCCCCTCAGAACTTTCTTAAAGTGTGCTATGCAGGGATTGTCGGTTAACATTTTTAAGCACCCAACATTTAAACTTGGGCCCTCCTCCCTACCCTGCTTGTTGTAGAAATGTTATATTTGTTGTAATGGAAAAGTTGATACTTTAGCTAGCTAACTAAGCTAACTGCTGGCACCAGGTTAGCTCTGTGCCACTCTTCATCCTTTCCGCAAGTGCTTGACAGTGAAAAAGTCAGTGAGATGTTTTGAGTTGAGCTTTGTCTGCCTGATGCTTCACCTTGTTATATTTGAGGGTTTTTGGGCCTTGAGTCCTGATGCCGGTTGTTACTACTTGGTCACTACCTTTTTATAAAGTCCCGACCTCGCCTGCACACTGCTCAGGGGTTTCACGCCTATAAACGTCTCGCTTCTAACAAAACAAGAAGAAAATAAGAAAATACAGGCAGAGTCTCTGCAGATAAAAAACACAGCCACACACTTCTAGTAGGTCATAAATGATGATTGAGAGGGATCATTTTTGTAGGAGTCTATACTTTTTTTTTTTTTGTAAAATCTTGCATAATATACCTTTAATCCCAAAGTGATGTCGTCAAATTTCTTGACAGTTCAAAAACTAGCCTGAGCCTAAGTCTATTAATCAACTAATTGTTTGAGCTGTAAAATGAAGTTACTGTACAGTTATTAGGAATCGGTTCTATCTTTTGATCTTCTGAGAACACAAATATGTCTTAACTTCATTAAATATCTCATTATTTATCAGTGTAATTACCTTGAATTGAGGATGACTATGCTCATTGTTTTTCCACACTGTTTGATGATACAGTGCGTACAGTAATGCAGAACTTTAGGGTGGAATTTTTAACTGAAGTTAATTCCTCTGAGTCATCACCTCCTGTCGTGGGCCTCTACTTTCTTAAACTTGCTTGTTGCCTACCTCTGCATAAGGTCCGTTAAAGTCTTTGTATTTCTTTGTCAGCGTTATGTAAAAATCTGGATGTTCACTTTAATTGGGCCCTTAAAACTCTCTGCCTCGTGCTTTGTTGCAAGACATATGAAACACATCCATCTCCTCTAAAGCAGCCGCCCCGACCTCTGACGTGAGCTCAGCTGTAAACCATCCTCTCACACTCTGTGATAGTTGCAGTGCTCTGAGCTGTTGAGCATTGAGTCGCTGCTTTTTTCTCCCAGAGTGCTTCTCCTCCAGCTCTCTGATGACTCACTGTCCCTTTCAAATCGAAGGCTCTGAGCATCTGTGTATTTCATTTCTCTGCAAGTATGATTACGAGCAGCTTGTCCATAATTTGTCAGAATTTACTTTCCATGTGTTTCCGTGTCCTAATTTCCTCTTGCTTGTCTAAAATTATATTCCAACGTAATAATTCTCTTATGGGAGAGCCTTATGTTTTGTGTAGATCAGTGTGCGTATTGATGAGCCGAGGAAGGGGGACAAAAAGTAGATGTCGGCGGCACTGCAGTCTTTAGTTAAGACGTATTGTCCCCTGAGGATTTGCTGAAGTGTCACTAATCATGCTTCTGGCATCATTCATGTTGAATTTATCAATATCTAACACACAGTCACCCATACTGCGGCGCCCTTCTCTCTGCCCCTCTCTCTCTCTCTCTCTCTCTCTCTTATATTGACAAAGCCATGTTGTTTTCCCAGGTGTGTGTCAGATTCCTCTGTGGATGTTGCGGGTTAGAGGGCCAATACGACACTGCTTTCACACAGAGGGGCCAAAACACACACATGCACACACGCATATATTGGGTTTAGGAAGGTCATTTAAAGGGGTCCTTTGCATTCTCACACAACAGCATGCATTGTAACGGCCCTGACACACCACGCTGACAGTCGGCTGTCCATCAATGTTGGGCCATCGGTGTGGATCTGTCGCCCTAGTGGATGCAGTGTGTCCTGCACCATTACTCCAATTCAGCATTGGATTGTGTTGTTAATGTGCTAACTAGCATAATGACAGTCCTCTGGTTTCCCTTTTTGAATCATGAATCTAGACTACCGTCATCTGCTGCTGTGGGGAGTTATTTCCTCTCACGCAGGTGCAGAACGTACGTGCTTGTTGGCTGTTGGCTGTAGTCTTTACGGTATGTTCATGTGCAGCTATTTGGCTGAGACACCGGCAACATGAAGCGACGCAATAATCGACTTTCATTGCCGCTACTCCTCTGAAGTCAGTTTGGTGTGTCTGGGCCTCAACACTAGCAAGGAAACACTAGTTGAATGTGGGTAAGTGCAGCACGTGAGATTCTGTGTTCATTTTGGCATCTTGTGTCTTCTCCCATCATCAGCCCTACTGTATACATCCCTGCTCCTCCTCCTTGCACCTCCACTGTATATGATACTGAATGAAAGATGATCTGGGGTTGCCAGGACAACCAAGAGAGGCTACAGGGAAGGTGGGAAGGAGGGGGGGGAGTGATAAACATAGACATTTGATAAGGATGCCAGATTTTTAGGTTCTTTCCATGTTGCTTGTGTGTGTGTTTGTCTCAGGACAGGAAAGGGAGGGCAGGCTTATTTGAGCTGTTGATGTTGCTGATGCTCCAGATAGAGAGGAAGGAGAGACAACAACAGCAAACATAGCTCAGCTGCAGGGGATACACAACCTCCATCTCTCCCACTCTCTCTCACTGTCTCTCTCTGCTCATGCTTGCACTCCCCCTCCATTCACTCTTTTCTCCCTCTCTTCTCTGCCTCCTTTTTCACATCATGTTCTCCGTGCCTCTCTGCCTCCCCTCTCTTGCAGTGTCCCCCCCTCTCTCCTCTGTCCTCTGTCCTCCCTCCCTCTCTCTCTCTCATTCTATCTCTGTCTGGGGTTCTCTGTTTGGTTACAGCACTGGGTTTTGCTGTATGAGAGGCAGCTAGCTAACTATGATGCTGGGGAAAGACTACATGCTGGCCATTGTGATTGTCAATTACGAGGGTAGGTGCATCTGTCGGCTGGAAACTACAGTGTGGGGTTAGAGTTTGAACGCTGTCTGAGTGTGTGTGTCTGTGTGTGCACAGGCATGGGTATATGTGCCAACACAGGGAAGAAGTTTGTCTCTGTAATGGTATCGTTCTCTAAATCTCTGCAACAGGAGTCTGATCCGTGCATGCTGTATTTGTGTGTGTGTTGTGAGTGAATGTGTGTGTCAGTCTTGTCGTGGTGGGATGTTTGTGTGGTGTCGTTTGACAGAGCATGTGTATGTGTTTTGCTCCACAAGCTCACTGCTCTCCCCTCCCCCCTCCGCTCAACTCTACTCTGGCATGGAGCTGCATGCTAACCGAGGCTATCACAGGCTAACTGCTACGTAGCTCTGCTGTGGCCCATTTCCACATGCTGCATAGGTGCATGCCAGTTCTTAGCCTCAGTGTTAGCATGCTAAAGCTTTTCCCTCTAATTCCACACTTGCCACGGTGCTCGCAGTGGGTGACACTGCCAACTTCGAGGCACGATATTCCATTCGAGCCAAGCTAGGCAGAGCACTAAAAAAGCCTGAGCTCTCCCTCTCTCTCTCTTTTCCTTGTGTACGTACATGCTTTAATCCACATCCAGCAGTCTGTTCATCTCATACTGGCACCCATTCTGTGAGTCACCATCTTCCCTCTCGCTCACAGCAGGCATAGACACTCAGGTTCCCTCTGTTGTAGTTTTTTATTTGCTCTGACCTATTTTTTTGCTCATAAAAGACTGCAACTCCCAGAAGGCAAAGCTTCACAGCTCCTTGCTCTAAAGCACAGTCGCAAACCCCAAGGGATGTCTGCTCCCCCAAGAACGTGTGTGCGCATTTTGCTTAGCTTTGTGGGTGATCTGTGTTTTATTAAATAAACAAAGTCTTAATAAGTGTGTGTGTGTGTGTGTGTGTGTGTGTGTGTCTGTGTCTGTGTCTGTGTCTGTGTGTGTATGTCTGTGTCTGAATTCCATCTTAATCTGGACCAACCCAGTCGTCATGATGACATATGGCCTGCTGTCGTGGCGACAGGCCCATGGGCTGTGTTTCATCAGCATGGTCAGCAGTTCGAGAAGTCTTTGTGCAATCACATACATCGACACATAGACACATACATACACACACACACACACACACACACACACACACACACACACACACACGGCACCAGCTGACCAGTCCCTTGGAGCCTATATCACCTTTATGAGTTGCTACACCACCTAATGCAGTTTCGTATCGTCTTTACTACCTTTGCCACTACATCAACTTCACACACACAAAGAAGCCATCAATTGTTCTATGTGTGTGTGCATCAGCTGGCTTGACTGCCAGGAAACTGCAACCTTCAGATGAGAAGACATGTAGTACCAATACAAGAGGGACAGAAGACACAGTGATATAAAGCTGCATTTCCACTGCATGGTGCGGCACGGCTCGACTAAACTTGCTTTGGCACGTGTTTTTGGGGGGAGTTTTCCATTAACAAAAGGTGTGGGTTATACCTGGTACTTCTTTTGGCACCTGCTTGGTTGAAGTTCCAAGCGAGCTGAGCCGATTTCAGCAGAAATAAGCGCAACGCGGGACATCCTGCACGAACCCACCATTTTTATAAGTGAAGCAAATGACAGTAGTGATGGCAACATTTTTATTCACTTGACCCAGAACCACACAGTGGTCAACTGACGAAGCATAGACATTCCTCTAATCGGTTGCAGAAGAAAAGATCAAGTGAGAGCAGGATGGAGCAACATAGGTTGTGTCACACTAAAATGATGTCACCATGGTTTCTATAGTCTCGCCACCAGACAATCAGAGATCTCCGCCTTCTGATAGTCTGGGGACACTCCTTTCTAAAGTGTGTTTAACACACCGGCGAAAACGGCCGGCAACAAAGTAACGCCTCTTGCATTTTTGAAAAGGACACGCCTTCTCGGAAATGTGCACTCCCCCTTTTCTCGACCACAAGGAAACAAACACACAGAGAGCTTGAAAATGGATGCCGAGAGATTAAACTCCGTTTTATCAAATGTGTGCTCATCCGTGAAGAAAATATTTTTTCCAGCGGATGTCTTAGTTACAACATTATTGAGCTAACTGGAGTAGTTTCATGTCGTATCCGACAACGGGAGGCTTTTAACAGATGACGTCCAGATGTTAGCTTTGCTGCTAGTGTTAGCTGTCCCTGTCAACTGATGCTTTCTAGACATCGTGATTTCCCAAAACTGAATAAATACCACACATAGCAACACAAAACTGCTTTGCTAGCTCAGTCATGTTGTAACTAAGATATCCGCTGGAAAAAATATTTTTTTCACGGACCGTTTAATGAGTTATTACCTATTACAGATACTGCTAACGGCTAAGAAATAGTAATGTTTGTTCAATCGTTGTGTTTATAGACTTTACAAACATCTGATTAGTCTAAACGGTGATACAGTGATGTGAAAATGTGATTTTATATGTATATATATATATACATATAAAAGTCATCAGGGAGAAAGTCATCAGTCTTTAGTTAAGCATGGTTTCTAGGGCTGTATTCAAGGACCGAAATCAATTGGTCGATGGGGGAAGATTATCTGCACTTTATTTCTAGATTAACTGAATCGCCATGGTGCACTGAGAGCACTGTACCTGGTAGTGTTGTGTCCTTCATGTTTGTTTTCTCCTGTCACAGGGCTCGACATTAACACTAGCACAGGGCAAGTAAACTCTGTTCAGGCAGGTGGAATGCCTCGAGTAAAAGATAAATGTGATCTCAAGTGTAATATTACCTGAAAATAAACTGCGCACTGTAACGCTTTTCCACCTGAGCTGTGTGTGCAAGTCTGTTTCATCACTAAATGTTGAACGGGACTGAAAAATCTGACAACCTGGACCTTATAGAAGTAAACTTGGGTTGACGATGTCATATACGACATAACATTATTTATGTTAAATATCTCTGTAATGCTGAATGCCAGAGAGACAGTCGCTATTTTTAGCTCAGGAGCTAAGGAGTTAGCCATCCTACCGCTCCAACAATGGCTCCAGTATGATCGTATCTGTTTCAGGAATTTATAATCCAGTCTTGAACTGCAGCGTCTTTTTGGAGACTTAAATCTGACATTGAATGTCTTTGGTGATTATTTATCTGTTTTCGATTAAAGATGAGAGTTGGAAAATGTTTAACTTAGTGTAAAATGCTGCGCTCGTGTGGAGAAGGAGTGGGACAAAGACCAGCCATCACAAAGGACAAATACAAGTGTCTAACAACAGCGTGGAAAAGAAAACCAGCACCAGAACACCACCGGCCATCTGACCAATGAGAATTCGATCGAACATGAGCATATCAATCAACCAATGGACCAGCCGACCAGAAGTTTCCAGCCTTACCAGTTTCACATGAGTTTTACATGGCGTTGCTTTAACGGTCATCAAGAATCCCACCTGCATGGACAGGGTACTGTCTGTAGTGGAAAACAAAATCAAGAAAAGTACCTGGTACCAACAGTGATTCAAGCCGAGCCGTATCATGCAGTAGAAATACAGCATTAGTATTCTGACTCCATCACCACACAGGACCTGTGTGTGCGTGCGTGCGTGCGTGCGTGTGTGTGTGTGGGTGTTTTCAAGGCAAATGCTGTATTTCCTCTACATTCTATCACCGTCAAATAAATTATGGTAACAGCCATCTGCTCTATATGCTGCTACGGTGTTCTGTTAGGGAAGGGAAGTCTAAATTTTATGTGAATCCATACGTGCTGAGCCAATACGTCTAAGTTAATCAACCTTTAGTGTTTTTCTGGTTTTTGAATTACAGTAAGTGCCATGTGCCTTCTAGACCAGAGCTAATAGTTTGTGCAGGAATATATTAATTTCATTTTAAGATGAATATTTCCTGTCCTTCCACTATATTAAGTAGTCCATGGAGTTATGTAACTTTTAGTGTATAAGTTAATAATTATGCTGTTTCCACATATGTATACTAAGTAAATATAAAACAAATAAACAACAGGGATGAACGATTCATCACCCACACTGCCAAAAGTTAAGCTTCACTGTCAAAGTGAGACATGCAGCATAAATTGAGATTGCAGCATTTAGTGCTTTCATTTCCATCACTGGCAACATGTCATTAACTTTGTAATGTACAGAAAAAGAAGAGATGTACTCAAATTAAGACTCGAGGCTGATTTATTTGCAGCAACCTGTACAGCTGCAGACCTGGTGCATATCTTAAAAAAGAAATGGTGCAAATGATGTGCCTGGCTCTGTTTTTGTTGCCTCCTGAAATCATTTCCATTTCTAATGTTTTGATTTCAGTGTTAGAGGTTTTCCAGAGAAGTCTCTTTGACCTCTATCTAACGTGAGTGCTCTGCTCTGCATAGAAAGCATTTCTTGTTTTAGCAGGGGGAGTTGTTGTTGTGTTGGCATGAATATTTGAGATGATCAGGCATGTGGCATCATCCCGGGCAGCTGGTTACTCCACCCATTTCTAGATTATAAATCTTGTATCTGTGACATAACTTCTGATTTATGAGCTGATAAAAACAGTAAATTAAAGAAGCCATAACAGATCATACACCCATGGAAATGAGAGAGCAGATTTGTTTGGGTTCAGAGAAGAAGCTAATACAATTACGAGGGCTAGAGAATAATAAGTCCTCATTTGTGTCATGTTGCATAAATCTTAATATATTTAAATTCTGCTTTGGGCTTGCTAGTTGGACTGCATCTGATATATGTTTCGCTGTTGGAAATATGAGAGGGATTGCCTGTGCCTCTGTGTATTTTTGTGTATATTTAGAAGTTGTTATTACAAAATGTTTAAAAATGTTTAAGGTATGTGCGTGGGTGTGTTGCAGAACATAAAAACGGCATGTAACATGTTTTACCCAGTTGTTGTCTGTGGAAAGACATGGATTGTTAAAGGACAGCTGCAGCAGATGCTGGTAATCCCAGTCAGCTGTTATTATCACTCAGTATATGAGTTTGGGAGGGTTAACTTCCACTTAACAGGGGCCAAATCGACCGTATGGAAGAAACATTTATATTCTATGTTTGTGTGCAGTCACAGAGGTCTATCACTTTATTGTATTTGTGCCTTTTCCCCTTTGATATCAACAAACCATCCAAATGTGTGTGTGTGTTTTTTCACCAGATATCTGGAGTGAACAATCATTCCAGACAGACCCTGACCTGCCTCCAGGATGGAAGAAGATCACAGACATGGCCGGTATCTACTACTGGCACATTCCTACAGGCACCACCCAGTGGGAGAGGCCTGCCACCCGCCCAGCACCCCCTGGACAGACAGAGTCCCAGGCCCTGGGCGACCACACAGCCTCCACACCACGTAAACACTCCCTGGGCTCACTCAGCCCCTCACCCACTCCTGACCACGAGGTGAGGGACAGAACAACAAACTGACACACATGAGCATTTGCCTTTTTGTTATTGCTGTAATTGTACATCTGCAGTTGTTCTGTTAAACGGAGATCACACAAGATGGTTTAAGTGATGGCAAACAGTTTGTTAGCCGGTCTGGCAGCGGTCAGCCTCAAACTGGAGTTGGAGTATAGTTTCCATTTTCCAGTCCATTCACAATGTAAAGAGATGATGAGAAGCAATGGGAAAAATAACAAAGTCACAGAATTAAATAAACTTCCATTTGCCAGTTACAGTAGGCAACTATTAATGAATATTATTGTTATTTGTTTGAAAATTAAAATAGTCATTAGTCTAGATCGAAGCTTCTGATGAGCATGAATCAGTAAAACTGCAGTTTGTCCTGTATCCTGTCTGTCAGATTTCATCTTCACCTATGGCTCTTGACAAAACTCTGATGGATATCATCGTGGAAAACACTATTTTCTAACAAGCATCGCACTTATACCTCTACTCCACCTACATGGAACAGGTTTGATTCCAGTTTGCACACCTAATTATGAACCGTTGGGAGCATTTTGACCAAAAATAAATTGCTTCAAAACCTGAAGAGCTGGTTCCCAGCTGTAGTGAAAAAAAATGACAGGTTTTGCATGACCTGAACCCGTGTGAACCGTGATGAACTCCATGAGTGTATCTGATTCTACAGGTTGGAGAGAGAGGATGGAGAAGTAAAGTAAAAAACTGTCTTCTCATCATCATTAGTTGGTCCATGCTTGTTTTTTGGGTAAAAACAAATATCAGTAAAAACAGAACAAAAGCTTGCAGGTAACCGATGCGATCCGATTTCCCGCTACTACTGTTTACTTTCATTTCACATTGTGCAACACCCTCCGCTGAGGGTTCATGATAACAATGGTACGGCTCAAAACTGGTGGAAATACACGTTGTTTCGCGAGATAGCACCAAGGTTTCAAGAATCCTGAACCTGAACCAGTGCTAATTTGGTGGAAAAGTGGTATTAGTTGATTTTTGTCATTTGTAATTGTGGCATTACACCAATGTGGTGGCACTGTATTGTAATCAGCACAGTGCACCGGGAAAGGCGCTGCCAAAACTGCCAAAGAGGAAGAGAAGAGCCGTCTTTTTTTCTGTAGCAAAGTGGGTACCAGCCCTATAAACGCAAAAGAAAGCAGATGTGGTCATTATTAGTCTCCTTTTCACTGCCATTCAGTGTTTAAACACAGTTTTATGTCACCAGCTGTCACTTTCAAACAATGTTGTCAAAGTTAGCTCAGTGAAATCTTTGCAGTTCGGTAAAGCTGTAAAGATATTCACAGATTTGAACTTCCAGGATTCGTGATATCTCACGAACACCTTGATTGAATTTCTTCAAATCTGGCACAAACGTCCACTTGGACCCAAGAAGAAACTGATTAGAATCTGGTGGTCAAAGGGTCAAACATACTGTGATCTCCCAAAACATGTTGTTGGCCATAACTCAAGAGATCATACACCAAGTATGACAAAAATTGACACAAATGTCTAATAGGATAAAATGAAGTGATAACATTTTCTGTGTGTTAAGTTTCCACGTTTTCACAGACATGGATGTTAACTGTAAGTGCGATTTGACTCATGCACAGAGGCATACAACCGCAAGGCAGCAATTCTAGTTGGAAAAAATTTTCAGTAACTTCACACTTATACGGTGTAGTGTCTCCCAGTCACTATACACACATATAATTATCAGAACTCCTAAAATACATTGCCAGAAAAAAGTGTTGGAGCCACGATACACATGCACACATGTCTGTACACATGATCAGGATGGTACCACTGGAAAAAAAAACAGCACATAGCAGAAAATTAATATTAGAGTGGCTTTTCACATGTGTGGATATTGTACAATCTGTTGCCACTCTATTAATTATGCCTAGCTAAAAGAAATGCAGTCTAATACGACAGTCTGACTATAGATCCTTCATTCCTAAATCTATTGTGTGTATCTCTGTAGTCGTGCCAGGCAGAGGTCTTCTTCAGGGCATCAACTCGTTCAGGCAGCACCACCTCTGACAGCTCAGTGGAGCCTCTCTCCACTCACGAGCCCACCCTCACCACATGTGGATTTGTCAACAGCTGCTACTTTGTAAGTATCCACCAAATGTTTTTTTTCTGTTTCATTGTACCTACTGTCTGTGGTATTCTGCACATTTTGTACAAATCTATTTTAAGCCTCCATATGGTCCATCTAGACTGGACAATATATGTGTCTAATTGTTTTTCTGTAGTCCTGACTGAGAGTAGTGGAGGATTGGCAGAATTATGCAACAAGACAGCCGGGTAAAGAGAGTGAGACACAGAAAGGACCATCAATACTGCAGTCTAGCAGCAGAACACAGGAATACAAGAACACCGAGTCAATCAATCAGTCAATCATGCAGAATGATGGAGGGAAGCGGAGAGAGGAAAGGAGATTGATAGAGAGGAGCATGGTGTAGATAAAATATTGATCCAGTGAGAATGGACTGATGTTGACAGATAGATGTGCCAGAATGAGATCCTGGCACATCTATCTGGAGCCACTGACCTGCAGTCTACTCGACTATTAGCTAGTGACACCAGAGCCAAAATGGCAGATAGACTAATATGGTGGATGAATTCTCACTACGGTAATTTTAGTCATTTTTTGATCCTTGATCTCTCTTTGTCTCCCTTTCTCTCTCTCCGTAGCCTCGGTCCACATCTCTACAGGGGGTGCCCGATCCAGAGGGTCGCTCACAGCATCTCGAAGATGAGGAAAAGGTAGGCTACTTCAAAACTTTTCATGTTTCTATCTTCCTTGCCTGCCACTCTCCTTGTTCTCTTTTGGCTCAAAAGCCTTGAGTTGTGCTTTTATATCTTCCTGTCTGTGTATGTGTAGCACAATAGGGCTAGGTATCGGTACTTGTTACCTTTAAGGTATCAACAGAAATAAGCCAGCACCAAGAGTATCAAAACTTCTCCGGTCAAAAAATATCTGCATTTGATTCATTTGTACCCAGATCCAAAAAAATGCTATTTGTATGGTTCTGCTCACAGCCAATCACTGCAAGCATTCTGCAATTTAATGTGACGTGATTGGCCCACTGCTGCAGCAGCTATAACCCATACAGTTTGTGGTGTGGTGAAGTTGAGCACAGCGAGTTAGCAGTTTAGCGTGTCAAGATGGTATTTTACACAACTGAATGCTTCCATTCACATGATGGGTACTGACTGAAGCAGAAAAATATGAAGTACTCTATTGGTATCAGTATCACTTTAAAGGGCCAGTGTGTAATATTTGGCATGGTTTATTGTCAGTCTGAATCTGAATCTGAATATTCTACCCATTAATATGTTTATACAAGTGTATAATCGCTATAAAATAAAATTTGTTTGGTTTTCGTAGCCTTATAATTATGCTTTTATATATATATATATAGCAAGGGCCTTGCTTTAGAGAGGTCGCCATCTTGCGCCGCCATGTATGTAAGGCAGCCTGAACGGACAATCCAGCCAGCCAGACAACGCGTTTCGCGTGTATAAATAAACCAACTAAGACAGCGGAAGGAAGAAGGAGGAGGAAACAGCAGAGAGTGTTAGTAGTTCGTCGATAGNGGCTACGCTGTCAGTCAGTGTGCGGGCTGGAGGTTGGTGGAGCAGAGAGGGGAGGGGGTCCCCACTCGGTATTGTAAACGAGTATGTGCGTAAAGTTATGAAGTGTGTGTGTTACGCTAGAAGAGTCAGAGTTTGGGACGGAGTCTTTTATCCCCTGGAGTGTTACCAGAGTTTTTGGAGTGCTCAAATAAATGGAGTGTTACCAGAGTTTTTGGAGTGCTCAAATAAACTGGCCTTTTCCCCGAACGCTCCTCTGGTGTCCTGCTCGTGAGTGATCCATTACAATATCGTAACATGGTTTAGATTTCTAAATAAACATTCACCTCGTCGCTAGATAGACCTACTCCTGAAAAACTCGTGCGCAAGGCTTTTTGTCCCTACGAGGCCACCGTCATTTACCCGATGGGAGGGGTGAGCGAGTGAGTCCTGCAATCTAGAATTTGACCACTGATGTCACTGTTTTCAACCCATTTTACACACTGGCCCTTTAAGGGTGCTGGCATTGGAGTCTTGCTGTCAAATTCTTTTAAATGATACCCAGCCCTACACACAGATACAACAAAAAAGATACCTATAGCATCAGTATGTGTGTGTATATTACTGTATAGGTATGTCTACTTGTGTGACATACAGTGCAGTCTGTAAGTTTTTGGACAGTGACATGTTTTCATTTGTTTTGGCTTTGTACTTCAGCACACAGGACAGTGTAACATCATTGACGTTTGATTAATAGTTTGTCTTTACTGGTACTTTTTCTGTCATAGTTATAGTGATACTCATGGATGGATTACTGAATGGCCCAGAGGCCCAAAGTGTTAGGGGCCCCCCTGGCCTTCACCTACAAAATCTCACTTGAAGAGAGATATAACCAACCTGGAAGAGACTGGAAATTACCACAGAGAGATGCAAAACAGCTACAAAGAGACTCTCATCAAAAGGGGCAAAATAACGACAAAGACACACAGAAAGACTGCAAAGAGGTGCTAAACAGCTGCAAAACAACACGAACAGACTTTCAACGAGTACAAGAAGGGGCAAAACAACTACAGAGAGACACAAAATGACAACAAAGACACACAAAATGACTGCAAAGAGATACAAAGCAACTACAACAAGACTCAAAGTTACTAAAAAAGTAACAGAAAAAGACAACGAGACACAAAATGACTACAAAGAGACACAAAGCAACGACAAAGAGACATACAATGATTTTAACAAGGTGCAAAACAATTACAAAGGGACTCAAAATGACCACAAAGAGACCAAGAACCGCTGTAAAGAGACAAAGACACTCACAACCACACAAAGGGGCAAAACAACCACAAAGAGACAAAATTGCTTCAAGAGATGCAAAACCATAGAGAGATGCAAACCAACAATGAAGTCCATGTGTCTTGTTCCTTTGTATGAGAGCTGATGGGGACTTCTGCATGTCTGTGCCCAGGGGCCCATGTCTCATTATCTGCCCATGGTGGTACTCTTATGTTTTTCTTGGTTTTTTTGCTGACTTTGCACATAACTGGAGCTGAATGTCGGATCCATTTCAGATCCATCATCCAGAAAATAATGTCACTGTCCGAACAGCTGCACTCTATGTCTGTATTGTTCATGTTCTACTAATCAAGAATCAATAGATTCTCAGCAGTGAGGTGAATGTTCAATAGGAGCAGGAAACACTTGAGAAAACATTTTCAAGTCTGGATCGATAGCTTTTCATTGAAGAAATGTTCTGCTGGGTGGCTCCTTATTGCAACAGGCACTCTGTGTGGAGTGAGCTAGTTGGCTAACAGCCCTCTTCTGTCTTTCTTCCCTCGCTCCCCTCCCACCTTTGACCCCCAATCTTTGCCCCACCACTGTGTGTGTACATGTGTGTTTTAACGCTGTATGTAGAAACAGGTGTGGAGTGATTTTGGCGGAAAGATTGATAGTGAAGTGTGGAAGGCAAGTATAATGCACTCAATGGGTCTTGGTCTATCCTCACCCACTCTTTGAGTGTGTGCATTTTAATGTGCTAGAAAATCACTGTCTGGGCAAAAGCATGTGTGGCTGATGCTTCAACATAAATGTAACTGCACCAACCACAGCATTTTGTCACGCCTGATATGTTAAACACCTCTATCTGGCTGCAGCAACACAGTCGACAGGTTCTTTCTTTCTTTACTCATGTGGCTAAAACATTGTCATCTTTCCTCCTGCTGGCACAGATCTGAATGTGTTTGCACACACAAGTGTGTGTACATGCTATGTGTTAACTTTCTTTCCTTGATGCAGCATGCCCCATTACACATAACACACCGATGACATTTCTCCATTCAGCAAGGCCATTCCGCCCACACTTGGATGCATGCTGGCATATACTGTGTGGGGTCAAAAGATTTACATTTGGTTTCTGCCAGCTTTGTGTCTTTTTAGCCCCTCTCCCACATGCCCTGTATGCGAGAGTGTTATGGCAGCTATACATAAGAGTGTTATGTTAGAACGGGAGCCAATTCGATTTTCTGTTTAAGATCCTCAGGCAGTGTGGGGGTAAGATTTCTGGATATCTGCCATAGCTGCAGTTGGCCCAAAAGCACAAAACTGCATTCACAAGCTGTACAATAAGTGAACTGTTACAAGAATAATATGAATTAAATGTCCTCGTGCATTAATAAAAGGTTTTCAAAATACATCTGGATCACTTTGAACTGCATTGCCACACAACTATAAAGTATCTTAAAATAAAATGACAACAAAGCTCTTATCTATCTGGAGTTATGTCCTGTGGGAGTTTTTCTTCCCGTTAGTGTGTGAATGACAAAAGGTTTCAGTTTTAGCAGACAATATTACAGGTTACATGTGTGAAAGGGGCCTTAGTGTTGGTTGCCTTTTGGCCAGAGATTGTGAGTTTTATTTTGGAGTCACTTTGCACTCTCTGATGATGTCACCTGTGTGCACCAGGACCTGCAGGCAGCCACAGTGAACCCTGACCCCAGTCTGAAGGAGTTTGAGGGTGCTACGCTTCGCTACGCATCACTCAAGCTAAGGTGAAATACCTTCACAGACACACACATACACAGACACAGACACATGCGCACACACATGCAGATAAAAGAATCAAACTACCTTTGTTCATAAATCTCTGCAAGCAACCAGAGTTGCAAGTAGATATCCGACATATTTTTTCGTTCTCTGTCTTGCATCTAGTTTTGTCGAGTTAGTCTCTCTAATCTTGTATGTAATCAGTGTTAGATTTAAATGAGGTCAGACAAAGCAGGATGTTAGTTGTTCTACTCAGGAAATGGCTCCATGTTCCTATTAGTACAATGACTGCCAGTAGCCTTTACATGCAGGGCAGGAACCTTGTCAGTAAAGCAGCTAGCGGTTGCAATGGTAATAACAGCACACTGCTTCTTCTATAACTGCAGCCTTTTTTTTTTTTTTTTCCCCAAATTTCAGGAACCGTCCAGCAGTGGAAGAAGAGGAGTCCAGCAGTGTCAACAGTGACCCAGAAACAAAAGTAAGGAGCCTTTCCTACAGTTGACTTAACTGCAGAGACATGTCTGTGTTTGTAATCCGTGGTATAAGTCATAAATAGGGCCGGGCGATATGGAGAAAATTAAATGTCATGATATTTTTGAATGAATGCCTATATATTGATAATGCAGTGATATTGTAGGGTCGGTGCTTTCACAAAATATTTACACAATGAGATTTTTTAAAAATAATCATCAGTAATGTGGATATAATGACTGAGTGAGTAAAGGCAAATAATAGAACAGCTAGAACAGTCTGGTAAGTTAAGAAAATGACATCACTTTACTGTAATGCAGCCTTACAACACTTATGATATTACTATATCCAAAGTGTAAGATATATTGCCCAGCCTCAGTCATGATTAACATTTTCCTTCTATTCTATTGTTGTTCTATTGTTATGTATGTTAAGAAAATGTTCAGCTGTAGTACCTTTACATTTCTAAATGCTAGATAAAAGTTAATTGTAGGTTTTTTGCTTGTCAACCTGCTGCCTTCTTTGTGACTTTTCTGTGTTGCCATACCGCAAACTATAAAAAGCTATATATATATGTCATTGTGGTTATAGGCCCTTAAATTTTTTTGTTCAACTTTAATTCAATTTTATAAATTCAAGCCCTTAAAAGTTCTAAATCTTAAATGTTAAAGTCTTCAACTTGAATTTGTGAGGCCTTATTTTGATCGAATTTATCCATCATATTATTTCTTTTTGTCAAATTGAGTCAAGCTCGTCTGCGTAGAAGTCTACATTTCAGATGTTACACATCTTTAAACCTTCCACTGAATCTAATACCGTCTTGCACCTTTTGGAAAATTTTAGATTAACTTATTGCACTTAAATAATGGTACGCTACATAAAATCTACCTCTGCTTGGGACTGCATGTGTACTACTTACGAGTAGAATTTAACTGGAATACTTGAATAAGAAAAAGATTATCTGTGTAAAAATCAGTCTTAAATTTGGTTAAAAATTATCTTGAAGATGTCATAAAAAGCATTAAAATTTAAGTTTCTCATACCTGTAGACACCCTGGGCTTGAAGAATACCTCCACTTGTGGAATGTAATGTTTTGCAGAATCTAAAGTTACTTATATTTGTGAGTGATGTAATCCTACTTTTAAACACTGTAGAATATAATCAACATTCCCAGCACACACGGCCTCTTGCCTTGAAATGATTCTGTCTGTATGTTTCAGTCTGTTTATGTCCTCAGCCTGTTTGTTTACCGGTAGTGTTTATGTCGATCACAGTGGCTGTCTGTGGTCTCATCTGTGTAAAGAGATATCTAAACAATACTGCCTCCATGTGGAGGAACCGAGAAGTGCAGCTCAATGCAGCACACTGCTGCATCAATTACCAAGACCTCTTAAACATTCAGAGCTGAGATTCAAATGAGACATTTTAGGTTTTTAATCACAGAGTTAGGCTCAATAAAACAGCACTTGGTAGAATGCCATGCCCATTCAGCTGATTCCAGCAAATGTCAGTGGAAGGTATAAATTAATTTAGAATCCAACTAATTAAACAGAAAAACAGATGAATTATTTATCTGATCTGCTACAGAGTCGTTGCATTTTGTCACAAACTGCAGCAGATTGCCAGGAGGCTAAAATACATTCCAAGGTGTGTGTGGTGTTCCCACAATGCCATGGTGGCTGAATAGATCAAAAAGCACTACGGATTAGAGTTTAAAGCCAACTTTCAGCTTGATGACGTGGTGCTGATTTGGCTGTCTACTGTCTGTTTCCCTCTGAGTGTTTGTCTGGCAGAAATTCACAATCCTTAGCAACAGTGACACTGTGATGAATACCAGACACAAACACAGATCTACAGTCAGGGCATCTGGTCCAGAGCACACTCTGAGACACACACACACACACACACACACTTCTAGCATATAGTCCACTGCAGTATCGAGAGTCGAACATTCCCTTTTCTACCAATTAAAAGGAGTGAAATATAAACAACGTCTCACTCAACAACAATTTCTATCCGTCACAGTCTAGAAGACTGAGCAGATAACTGCAGCACACACACACACACACACATATGCAGAACATTGTTTACTATCGAAAAAATGATATAAGCTGTGATAAATAAACAGATAATACAGTTATACCATACAGGATTGTTAGTTACTGTTTGTAAACAAGCTCAGCAGTGAAAGTAAAAGCAGACCCCAGCTCGCTCTCATTTAGTGTTTTGCCTTGCTATATTTCCTTTTTTCTGTGCTTTATCTCTAGGATGGCGGTTGCCTACAGTCTGGCACCTTGTCACTACCTTTTTATAAAGCTCTGACCTCACCTGAGTGCTGTGGGGGAACATGCCCATAAACTTCCGGAGCACAGAAAATAAAAAGAATATAAGAAAATACAGGCAAAGGGCAAAGTCTCTGAAGAAAAATACACTGCTACTCACTGAGCATGTTTCATAAGTGATGACTGAGAGGGTTTATTTCTGATGAGTCTATACATTTGTTTTAGGAAAATCATGCATTAGTGTATCTTTTAAATCTAATCTACAACAACAACTACAACTACATTAAAAAAATCCCTGATGCAATATTGCAGTCTGTGTTTTCATGCAAGTTTACATTGCAAAGATGATAAAATAATGGTATATTGTGCAGCCCTACTTAGAGTATGAGTTTCAAAACCTAGCAACCCTTATAGAGAGGCATACTCTAAGTAAAGCTATTGGTTGGGTGTGACACAACTGACAGTTCATGTGTCATGTAGCTGCTACCACCTGCTGGTCTGGATCTGTGACTGTCACCAGACTCCTGACAGTAGAGAGAGATGCACTGTGTGTGTGCATGTCCACACATGTCTGTATACTGCCTGTGTGTGAATGAATTACCCACCTGTCAGCTCCACTCAGCTTTAAGTCAGCACTATAAACATCCCCACACTGAAGACACCATGTTTCTGTACATCCTGCTGTGACATACTAAAACTCTGTATGTTTGTGTGCGATCAAAAAGAACAGTAGGTAGACATCCTATTACTGCTCACACACGACAAACATGTTTCAATCTGTTTGATATGAGCACTTGATTCACACATGAACATGTTTTCCCACAACAGAGCGGGATGCCACTGATTGGTGTGATAGTGACTCACTATATTTGCTGTCTGTCTTTTTCCCTCTCTGACCTCTTTCATCATGGATCTCTGTAGTCTGCAAAGTACTTTGTGAATGGACTCCTGAAATCAAATGAATACTTGATGAGGATGGATGGATGGGCCTCTCTCCTCTCTTGGCCTCTTCTCCTCTACCACCATGCTTTGTTGTCCTCATCTGTTTATCGATGTTTTTGTCTTTATGGAGTTCAGATTGTTTGGCTCTACTCTCAGAGTCCAGTTCAAAACCCCACACAATGGTGTTGATATTTAAAGTCACTCAAAAAATGACCATAAAGCCTTAATAGAGCCTAAAATAAAAACCTATTAGGTCAGTGTGCACAAAGTGGTGATATATCTGTAGCCCCCATTACACTGCCTGTCCAAGGCGGGAATTTCACAACATTATGCCACCTCGCTTTTCTATATAAATGGTACAATTGTGGAATGGGAGGACAGAGTTGTATCGCCTTTAAACCGGCAGTGGAGGTGATGGAGGTGATAACAGCACCAAAACAATGTCTATATGAAAGGGACAGTCAGCAGGACAGGACTATAGACGGTGTGCAACCCATTGCCAGGAGATTTGTAAAGCAGCTGATAGCAGTTAGCAGCTAACTCATAAAGGTAGAGTGTCTGAAAATGTGTGCAAAATGGAGACACAATGAGGTCCGAGACTTCCTTACCTTCCGAACAGAGGGCAAGACCAGCCAACATATAACAGGGATGGAAATGATTGTTATTGACATGCTATGCCATTTTATTGTTTATAAAGTGCTGCCAACACGTATGACATATGTAACACTAGAGGGTCACATTGTTGTGTGTGCTTCTGGGATGCCAGCATGCTGTCTGAAATCACACACTGGAGTGGCACAATGCCACCAATGTTTGGTTCTCTTTAAAAATGCAAAGGCGACATAAAGAAGGAACGTTGTAGCAGCTCTAGAGCGCAATCTGTGTGTATAAGTGTAAGGAGTGTGCTTTATATATAACAGCATCATTGGTGTGATTGTGTGTCTCCAGTGTTTTGCAGTGCGCTCTCTGGGATGGGTGGAAATGGCTGAGGAAGACTTGGCTCCTGGAAAGAGCAGCGTCGCTGTTAACAACTGCATCCGACAGCTGTCCTACTGCAAGAATGACATCAGAGACACCGTCGGCATCTGGGGAGAGGTGAGGAAGAGAGTATAGTGTGTTTTCATGTGTGTTTCTGTGTTTTGTTTTGGCCCTAAAATAAAGGGTGTCGAGTTTTTAGCAGAGGAGGAGTGCTTGTACAGAGCCAGGACGATGAATTAAAAGGTAAGGGCGGAGCATAGATAGAGCAGCAGTAGCTAGCCGGGGCAAGAGTCTCCTGAAATATATGTCAAAAGATTGAGGGAGGAGGGGAGAATGAAGAGAGGAAAGTGGAGCAACAGTATGAAGTCTTTCCCTCCCTCTGCTGTGGTTGTGTTTAATGTGAAGTGACAGAACAGAGGGAGAGAGCTTCATCCTTCTTTCAATAACCTTTCATCTCCCACCCCCTCTTTTTAAGGTTTGATCATTTATTTAGAGACACACACACTCACATACACACTTAGGCACCACACATGCACACACAGGCAAATAGACTTTATAGGCAAGTAAAAGAAAGCACCTGACCTTTAGAGGACTACCTCTTGCAACGTCTTGAGCTGCAGGAAATAAGGATTCCATGTTTTTGTGATGAGATCTGAAGAATTTGTGTGCGTGTGCGTGCCTGTGTGTGTTTTCAGGGGAAGGACATGTACTTGGTGCTGGAAAATAATATGTTGAACCTGGTCGACCCCATGGACCGCAGTGTGCTTCACTCTCAGCCAATCGCAAGTATCCGGGTCTGGGGCGTTGGCCGGGATAATGGCAGGTTAGTCACCGTGGCAACCACATTTCCTTTTTTTTTCTTTCTTTCTTTAAATATTGATTAATCCAGTTTCCTTGTCTTCGTGACTAATCATGAGTGTGTAAGATGTGAGGCTGTGGTTTTCTCAGAATGCATGCTGTGCTCTAAATTGTCTTTAACATTTTTGTAGAGATGCACTGATTTATCATACGAACATTGGTACCAGCAGATATTCGCCTTGTTGACTGCCATCGGCCTATTGGCAAATAAGATGAAATTCTGCTTTGGCAATAGCCGATGTTTCCTGTCGAGTGACGTCAATTTTGCACAGGCGAAAAAGCAGGCGTGAGACTAATGGCGTCATGTCCTCCGGGGGACAATACAAACCATGTTTAGGATGACCCGAGATCTACCCAGGGCCACCTTTGAGACAAAACTCACTATTGTTGCATCAGGGGACACACCTTACTTTTCCCCTGGTAGTGCTACATTGAGAACAACAAATGTGTGTTTATATTGGCAGAAGAAGAGCTAGTTAAAGTTAGCTGTTAGCAGCCGATGGAACTATCCGCTAACGGAGATTCCACTGAGTTACAATATGATGGGTTCAAGCTCTATTTAGTAAAAATGTTTATTGGACGAAAGTAAATAATAATGTTATCATGATGTGTTCAAATGTAATCTTGTAAAATGTAGTTTTTGGCAAGAAACTTGAATAAATACAGCTGTTAGAAGGAGAAATTTGTTGATGTTTTCACAGTAATAAAGAACATATATTAGAGATGGCATTGTGATATTTTATATATAGTAAACAGGCTTCTGAAGCAGCTATTTTTTTTTAAAGATTTTTTTATGTGAAAGAAGTTTATATAAAAAGTTATTTCATGAATTTGTGTGATTGAATTTGTGCTCATTCAAGGTAGGGTAATGAAGGGCTAAATGACTGTAAAACACTTATTTGTTCCCCTGGCACAAAAGGGGGAATAATTAACAGACACAAAATAAACAAAAACAACAACAAAAAAACGCTGATTATTGGCTGTTGACCAAAGGGTTATTTTAAACATGGCCCCAGAATTTCACATAGTTTTCACATTTTCACATCTCTTCATTTCTGTAATGTAATGGCTGACTCATGTTCAAGTTAAGACATGTATACGTGGACGAAGCCTCCTGTCCGTCATTTTGTGCATATTTGTACACGTTTTCTGAAAGCCTAAGGATAAGGACAAAACGAAGCAGTACCACCTGAGATCATAGAGGCATTGTAGTGTAGTCCCAGCAACATGCGACCGAAGAGCACGATGAAGACAATATAAAAACTGCCTAACGCAATGAATCTGTAATATTGTGAAAAGAATTCTCCGTCAGAGGCAACAGCCATCTACACCTCTGCCTCCATTAGCAGGTACATTATTATGACCTCCTCCACAGTCACTATGGTGTCAGTAACTTTTGGCTCTTGAAATGTAAACGGAGTACAAATATCCTGAGAGTGTTATTAACCAGTCATCCAGGTCATGACTCACTAAGGCTTTTGTTATCTGGGTTTAAGTTTTCAAGAACTTAAATCGATAGATTAGTCACTAATGTAAATGAAGTCAATGGCACGTCACACCTACTCAGTAAAAGGTCAGGGTAACAATTGAGGGCAGTGGACGGGCGCTGTGGTGACAGGCACAAGAGAGGAGTTAATGATTGATGATGAAGGGATGCTAATGAAAGATTAATTCGTCAGTACAAAGGACAGGATGAGAGGCAGAATGGCCTTTATTCTCTTTCACCACAAATCCCCAACCGACTATCCGTCCCTCGCTTTCACCTCAGTTTAGCTCAAAGAGGAATTTACAGACACAGTGTGGCAGTGCTGCTGGGTGACCAGCGAAGGGCGCTCTGCGCTGCTGCTGAATGCACAACAAGAAATGTAGGTTATCAGGCACAGCCGGGTGATGTGGACTGGAGAGGTCGGCTGCTGTATAGTTGGAGCTGGCACGTGCGAGAGGGAGTGCACTCAGGGAAAGAGGCAAGGCTAAAAGCTCTTGGCATATGCAGAGCTGCAGAATTCTGTTGCCTCAGGGATTTCTCTTTTCTCTCTTTCTCACACACACACACACACACACACACACACACACACACACACACACACATACATGCAGCAGTGTATGTTACAGCAGATTCATAAGATCGGCCTGTCAGATAAAAGGAATGTGTGTTTTCCGAGTTCTTTTCAAGCATCCACATCTACATATAGCAGGAGAGTCGGAGCAGTGGGAATACCTCAGCTGCAGCAAAGGGAGGAGGAGGATGAGGAGAAGGAGGTGGTTGGAGGGAGGAGGAGTAGAGGGGGGGTTATGGCAGGAGAGAGGGAGAGAGGGGGGATGAAGCTGCCAGAGGGGAGGTATGGT
>NC_065510.1:40482928-40514554 GCF_006386435.1 Epinephelus moara
ATGGTTAGTGCTCACTGGGTGTGGAGCGGACAGGTTGAAGAGTGTGTGCACGCCTGCAGTGTCACCAGGAACAGATGGCATAAGCGTGTACAGACGCTCCCGTACGCAGGATTACCTGCCAAAATAGGAAAACAAACAGCTGTGAGTATATTTATATACCTTTATCTTACTTTTGGAACCATCACTTCTGCTGTTATGTTTTATTGCAAAGTAGCAGAAAGACAACAATGAGCTAAAAGATCAGGCCTCAGTATGTGGGAGAGGTTGTAGTTTGTGGATTGATTTTTTTTTACAGGCAGTGTGAGGTGTGCATGCCACAATTTAGAGGAACTCAAGTGGAGTGTAAAAATCAGATGTGTGTGTGTGTGTGTGTGTGTGTGTGGTGGTTAATTACAAATAGATTAGGTGATAAAGGAGTTGTGTTAATCTGAATCTGGTGTTTGAAAAGCTTCAAACAATGAAATGTGCAGCAGTTCATGACTAAAAGATTTTTATTTATTGTAGGAAATGTACATCCAAATTTCACTTCACAGTTTATATTTCAGATACTTGAGATGTGTGTGTAGGGACGTAAAACATAGCAGTGACTTGCTGAACATCTTGCATTTAGTTTTTATTTATTTATGGGTTGTTGAACTGTTTTGTTTAAAGATACGTGATGGAATTTGAAACCTGGAGTAAGGATTCTCCCTCAATCGCTCTCCCTCTCTGTCACACACTCTTACACCTTTGTGAAAGACTGGAGTGGTTGTGTCAGTACAGGAACGGTACCCCGGTGCCTCCCCCCCCTCTCCCCATGTGCCATGAAACTCATTATCGCCGTAGAGATTACACATTCCCACAGCAACCTTGACATTTTCAGGGGCGTCGGCATGATGATAAGATTATATTAGAAATGAGATATCACCCCTTCCCCCCCCTCTCCCTCTCTTTTCTTCTGACTTTTATCTTCACTCTTCATCTGGATGTTTTATTCTGCCCTCGTCTTTGCGCTTTTATCTTTATCGTGTACGTTGTTGCAGTTCACTTCCAATTTCCTCCCCCAGTATTTCACTTTCCTCTCGTTACTCTTACTTACTCCCCTCTCAGTAACTTCTTTTTATGTGGCTTTTGGAAACTCCCAGTCCTTTCATTTCGTTTAAGAAACACAAACCGTCTGCAGCCAATTAAAGCTAATTGCGCCCATCCAACGCATCTCTCTGTCCTGCTATTCCTCTCTTCTCTCTTTCCTTCATATCTTACTTAATTTCTACCTCGAGGTTGAATAAAAATTACCTGCACTGCTGCTTTGACCTGTTCTAGTTCTGTCAGAGCAAAGAAGATGGCAGAATATGTAACCTATTGTGATAGTGTGTGAGTGTGTGTGAGTGCCTGGTTGCCATCTCTTGTCCCCCAGCAGGGGGCTGGTATGAAGGGCTGGTATGAAGATTTTTTTTTTTTTTTTTTTAACCTCACTTTTATTTCTACTAACTAGCTTCCTTTCCTCCCTTGCTTCCTTGGACACAGAGAGAGGTAAACACATTCCTTCCTTTCATCCCTCCTACAGTATCTCTCCATCGTCTCCGTCATTCCTTATTGTTTAATTTCCTCTGCGTCTCATTTTTCTCGTCTTCAAAGTGGCTCTGGATGTACTGTAGCATTGTGCACGCACACTCACAGATGGAGGAAGTAAAAGGTGACCTCCTCTGTCCTTGTGTGTCTACAGGCATTTTTTAGAGTACACACACACACACACACACACACACACACACACACACATAAACAAACAGGAATCTTTTCAGGAGTTTCCCCTAAGGGGCCGGGCTCAGAAATCTTGTTAACCCTCAGGCCCGTGTTTTTTATTGCATGCCATATTGAAGCACACAGCTTGAAGGAAGTTATTTAGATTGGTTTTATGTGCATTTCTGAATGACGTAAATCAACGTTTGTACGTGTGTGTGTGTGTGTGTGTGTGTGTGTGTGTGTGTGTGTGTGTGTGTGCTGTTCGGGTTTAATTTGTCGCAGCTACATCTTTATTTCTCCCTCCCTCCTTTTCCCTTTCCTTCTTCTTTTCATTCCTTCTACTCAGCGGACTTAAATAGTTTTCGGCTCCAGTGGGCCCAGGGGAAAACTTCTTCCCTGCTGTCACTCATTCAACTCCCTCTTGCATCACGCTGCTCTATTGATCTCTAGGGTCCATCGACCTGCATGTGTGTGTGTGTGTGTATGTGTGTGAATGTGTGTCCTGTTGTCATCAGACTGATAAAGGTCAGTTCATCTCTCATCTGTCTCTCAGAGCTGTCAGAGTCAAAACTGGACACACGCACACAGACATGTACACGTCGTTCTTCTTGTCTCTGAGTAGTACTGAAACTAGTCCATCAAACTCTTTTTCCATCATCATCCCGCTGATGTCTTTTCCTTCTTGTGTACTTTCCTCATTGACACTGTTTTCCTCTTTCCCAGGGACTTTGCATATGTGGCACGAGATAAAAACACCAGGATCCTGAAATGTCATGTGTTCCGCTGTGACACGCCAGCCAAAGCCATTGCCACCAGCCTGCATGAGATCTGCTCCAGGGTAAGTGGTTCAGGTCAGAGGAGGAGGGGCCTGGAGACACTAGGCCAAGTTTGGATTTGGCAGATAGATTCAGATGAAGCTCCAACTCATTGTGAGAGTGTTTCGTCTCAGCAGCGAGGCTGATGGTCATTATCACAAGTCATTTTACAAAAAAGTGGCACAGATATTCTTTCACTCATTTACTCAAGCACCAGTGGTCATGATTCCAAGCAGCAACCTCCAGGGCTGAAAAATGAAGACAATGCAGACGTGCCAAAAACTGCAGTTCCTCTTATGACCACTTGAGGCGGGGGAGAATTTTTATATAACTCACATGTTTACATTTTACTAAGACTTAAAGTTATACATGATTAAGAGCATGGCCGCTTTGAGGGACAGATGGGCGCTGTTTGATGGCAAGTCGCTATTTCAGTGCATTTTCAGTTCATGAAAGTTAACAATAACGTTTTCATCACCTAAAAAGTTTTGTTGAGAGTTTGGTTTGACTAAAGGACCCTTTAAGTCAGTTTTTCTGGTAAGTAAATGTTATTTTAATGGTTTTAAGCCTAGTTTTTGCAAGCAAAAATTAGCATTGTCACATATCTGTAAATGCACCGTGCTAACTAAGCTAGCAGCTGACATCATGGCTAACTGCACCCTCTCATCCAAATATGGTCACTCCTGGCTCCAAAAAAAATCCAAGATGGCGATGACCAAAATGCCAAACTCGAGGCTTTAAACCAGGAATACACAAACAAACAGGTGACGTCACGGTGGCTACATCTAATATTTATACAGTCAAAAGAGAGACTGCATTCAAAATGCCCATCCTCAAGAGTGCTAGTATTGTTTTACCTTTTCTGCTATTCCACACCCCAGGCACACATTTAAATCTAATCTGCAGTCTAAAAACAAGATTAAACTCATCTAAATTTCAGACCCAACAAAGTTTCTTTCTCCCAAAACACAGTCATCATCAGAGAGCTTTCTCTGCACGTCCACTCTAAGATGAATGCAGATTAATGCAAACAGGGTTAGAGTATTCAAACCATGTTTTTGTTTTATTGTGTCTGCTTTTTACTATGGACTCGCCTGGAATTAATGGACTTTCCTTTTATTCCCAATAAAACACATTTATCACTTTAAGATTTTATCCAACGTTGGAGAAGACGTCTAAAATCTTTCTATATTGCTGTAGACCCATAATTTGGTGCTGAATTCCATTCCGTGTAGCATGAAAGGGGTTTTATAACTTCTGATATCAAAAGATGCCTTATGTTCAGGAAAAAGGTGGAAAAGAAACCTTTTGTCCCTCTTCTCATCCTTCATGCTAATACCTACTGTTCCACATTTTACAGTCAACATATATCAAAGTACATGGAGTCTGATTAATGCAGACTTTTCACACATTCATAAGGAAAAGTGGAGGATTGGTCATAGCAGGGGTTGCCGAGATGTAGATCAGCTGTGGAAAAACTCTCTGATTAAGACAATGTATAATTTATGTGTGGTATTTCCAGGTGTGTGTATGTATATGTGTGTGTGTGTGTGTGTGTGTGTGTGTGTGTGTGTGTGTGTGTGTGTGTGTGTGTCTCCCCAGGTGAAATGAGTAGACAGCATGACAGTATCAGGGGTGAAACTGCTCGAGGTTTTTCCTCAGCTCTTTGGTGTTGACTCTTTCATCTTTTTCCCCCCTCATCCTCTTTTTCTCTTTGTCTCTTCACCCTCCTCCCCTGTGTCTCTGCCACTTCTCCGTATACCGATTCTGCTCCGTTTTTACACGCCATTTCCTCATACTTCTGCATCTGCTTTCGCTCCTCTCTCTCTGTCTGTCTCTGCTCCAGATCATGACAGAGCGAAAGAATGCCAAAGCGATGGCAGGAGGTTCTCTCCAGGACAGGATGCAGGCAGGACTAGATCTCCCTTTACAAGGTAGGCCTCACACATACAGTACCTCCCTCAGTGTGCTTGCGTATGTGTGTGTGTGTGTGTGTGTGTGTGTGTGTGTGTGTGTGTGTGTGAGAGCGAGTGAATGCGACAAGTGCCATGCATCAATAGGCGCACGGCAGTCATCACTTCTTTGGCACACTGCATGCATTTAAACTGGTCATTTGTAAGAACAGAAAGACTGAAATGAATTGCTGTGTTGTCATTAAAGTGTCCTCTGTTAATGCTCCAAAGTCAAGAGAAGTTAGGAACACACGCATGAAGGCACTTTGATTCATAAATAATTAATTTTGGAGCCTTTAAAATCAGTCAGTGTATTTCAAAATATCTGCAACCACCACTGTGAGTAAATCTTGGCCATAAAGGGATACTTTGCTGATTTTCAACCAGCTTTGTGTCATAACAGTGTGGGTAGTATGGGTAAATGAACTATGTTAAACTTTCCTCCAGCTTACCAGCACCCAGATCTAATCTAAACCAAAGCTCTGTCACTGTATTGACTATTTCTTACCTAAAATTCCTTCAGAATCTTTAGTGCACTGTTTACCTCTAATGCAAGAATTTGCGAACAGGAAAGTGGCCACCATACTGTCCCCTTATAAAGATGGAGGCTGAAAAAACTGAGATCAAACCGTAAAACTAGGAAGTTCTGATCAAATATGAACCAAGATGCTGTTAACTGTGTTGCCCATTTCTCACCTAAAAAGTTTCCAGAAACATATTTTAGCTTACTGTTTAACTGTACTAGCTGGGCACCATATTGTTTCCTGTGGAAAAACCAGGTCCCCAAGAAATGTGCAGGGTATTGAAACCAATTTGAAGCCAACAGTGGGATTACAACTCCCGAGTCCATCACGTGATGCCATTGGGCCCAAAAAGACTTCCTCCCATAGACAAACATTGGAGAAGCGACGTCTGCATATCAGTGGACACATTTTCTTGTGCATCACAACCCCTCGGAAATGACTCATTCCACTATTTGGATTTCATCCATCCGATAACGTTTGGAAAGTCTAGAAGAGCTGCAAGTTAAATAATTTATCCTCATTCAATTTAGCGGAGTATCTAAACTGGAAGTAGCCAGCTCAGCCTGCTGAAATATCTAGTGTGCTTGCTCTGTGGGCCCAATGATATGAAAGCAGTGTCAATCATCTGCGTAATTTCATACTGTGGATATAGAGCTTTTTCAGCTTCATGTGCCACTGAGCAACTTTCTTAGAACTTAACAGGGTCCCGCCTCCAACACTGTATCCAGTTCTCTTTATACATCCATGACAAAAATTGACAAGTTTGCATTGTGTCAACCAACAGTGGGAACATTTATTGGTCCGGTGTGGAGCAGTGCATTCTGGTAGTTATAGGTTTTCTACCTTTTGAGCAAAAGCAAATTCCACAGTCCTATTTCTCTGTTTTCCCTGGTCCTGTAGCACCAATTTTAAAAGTATTTCCATCTTTCTACTGCCAGAGCCCAGTTTTATGAATAGACCCATCTGTCCAACAATGAAATACTTTCACTGCTGAAAAGATGCACTTTTCTCACGTTTCTTGTAAACAAACAGTTCGGCCAGTTACTCACCAAAACAACACCAAATGCTTCATTGTTTACATCCATGTTTTCACAGACATGGATGTAAACTTGACTGTTGCATGGAGGCATACAACCGCAGGGCGGTAATTCTGGTTTTACTCCTGCATTGTTTACATCTATATTCACTTGCCTTCAGTCTACTTGTTTCTTGGCTTCAGCTCAGTGCTACTTTTCTTTGTGCATTATGGCTGCCAGCTGTCAATCATGAGAATAGCGGGAAACAAAACGGAGACCCACACATGAAAGCGTTGCTCCGTAGCTCTTACCAGTGGCCAAAAACTCCACAGGGTACATTTTAACAGTTGTTCACAGTTTACAGATCTCGGAGTTGATGGTCCAGTGCACCAGCATAATGTGCCAGTGTTCATTATCTCACATTTACAGAGAGGAGGTGGAGGAAGATCCTCAGATTTTTAATAGCCAGACAGATGGGAAAAGTAGCCAGCCAAGGGATGTTGGTGTCAGCAAGACAGAGTTACTTGTACTTGCAGGAAACAGTGCAGGAGAGCAGTGTTGAAGAGATAGACAGGCTAAAACATATATATGTATATATATATATCTGTTGCTTAAAAAAAGGATGCTGCATAAACATGAGGGCAATGAACCATTTCTATTATCCCTCACTGTTTCCTCTCCTGTCAGCTCTCTGTCCCTGTCAGAGAGACAAATGATTGGCTGTGCCGCACTATGTCATTTATATACAGTACATTCATGTGATTGGACGAGATGCAGCAACAGTCAGGCAACCTGACAACAGTCCAGCCTGCTGCTGACAGCTCGTCAGATCAAACAGCTGCAGTGTCTGCCTCTGCTTAAAATAAACTTAGAATAAATTGACAACAGCTTTAAAACATGAGAACCAGGAGGTGCAGCATGACACTATGTCATTATGGTCCACTGGGACAGTCCATAACAGTGTCCTGTTATAAAATGAAAATACCCAGTAATTAATAACAAACCGGTCTGAAAGAACTTTGTCTTGAAGTCATCTTTCAGAAGCATAATTGAGGACTATAATGTTAACTTCCTTTGCAGTGCATGGAGCCACGCCTACAACAGAGAGTTATGCTTTTGTCAGCATCAGTTGAACTTGGGTAAACTTAACAAACTCAAGGACCAGAGTGACTTACCATCACATTGTTCAGTCAACAGCCTTGTTAAAATAATTTATAGTGCATCTAGAAAAGTTGTGATGTTTAGATATAATAGAAGCCATTAAGAAGGTGGTTAATATCCAGATATTCAGCCAGCAGGCTACACAGGGGAACCCTCTGTAAATGTGCAGTGTTGGGTTTTTTTAAATGTAGTTAAATATTTATTTTTCAAAGCACCTATTAAATGTGTCTGTGGCTTCTCCCCAGCAGAGTTCCCCACACCAAAGACGGAATTGGTTCAGAAGTTTCAGGTGCTCTACCTTGGGATGCTGCCTGTGGCCAGACCTATTGGTTAGTCTGACACACACACACAAGCACACAACCATGCAGACCTTAATGAGATGCAAAGCACATGGTTGGTGGTGATGCTGATAATCCAACTTTGCTTTTAACATGCTCTGCTCCAGGCATGGACATACTGAACGGAGCTATAGACAGTCTGATCGGTTCTTCCAACAGAGAGGACTGGACTCCAGTAGCCCTCAACGTGGCAGATGCTACTGTCACTATCAGCAAAGACAAGGTGAGACACACATCAGCTGTAACCACAGCTGCCTGTATGGAAAAATAAAATGTGATTAAACAAACTCCATAAACAAAACAAAACAAAATGTGGGACAGGTTTGGCATTATGGGAAAACAACCACCATGTTCTTAAAGCTTTATTTCACAATTTTTGTGCATCCTTGCACCTGTCTTTGAGATGTAATTGACTGTTAAGATGGAGGAGCATCCAGAGGCTGGTTGGTGAAGTTTTCTCACCCACCTTGTTTACCTTTTATTTTTTTATGTGCAAAATAGATTTGACTGATAAAAATGCCTTTACAGAATATGATTGTATGACAAGACTGACAGTAAGTGCCAAAGAGACTAACATCAGTATTATCCAAACAAAATGTCTACACACACGCACGGCTAGTGAGCTTTGGTCATCTTTGAGTGAGTAAGCCTGATTTATGATAGGGCACTCAACACTTTTGATAAATGCAGCTCAACAGAAACTAAACAGTTGTGCATAGTTTTCAATTTATGCTTCAGCAAAAGGTTTCTGGTCATCGCCATGCTAACCAGAGATCCCCTGCGTTTTTTTTTGTCATGGTTTGAGTCTATCACTGTCATGTTGAGTGAAGTGTAATCTGCAGAGACAGCTGTTCTCTGAATGTGTTTTTAATTTATTAACTGTATCTATGTTGATTGATGAGCTCCCAGTCTGTCAGTGAGCAGCAGATTCCCCTAACTCTCTAGGGATGGCTGGAAAGTAAAATCAATTAATCTATAAGTACAAACACTGTTGATATCTTCCTGTGGTGCAGACATGAAAACTCTTTTAGTTTAGTAAATGTTTGCTGTCAGTCAGTCTGGTGGAGCTAGTTATGCCGGCCTCTGTTAACTCAGCTCACCAGGAGCTGCCAGACACATGGCTGCTTCTGTGGATAGAGATGCCAAATGCAGGTCAGATTTGGTGTGGATTGAAAACTCCTATTTCCATAGTGACATTAGTAAGACTACAAATTACTTTGCGTGATGAAATATGTCTGTGTCTGCGACAAAACAAAATTCTCAAGGTGTGGGCCATGAAAGGAAAGTGTCGCGCAACACGTTTTTCTGTCCAAAATTTGTCATTTCTGTCAAGCAAAACTCATCAAAAGTATCGAGCGTCCAACCATAAATCAGGCTTTAGTGTCTTCCCCGTTTGGCTTTACTTGCCTCATACTTCTTATTATGTCGGGGGTGAAGAACATTTTGTCGAGCCTGTCATTTATTTCCCTCAGCAGTCACCACAGTTTAAAGTTTATCCGCTGCTCACTCTTCACTGTTGATTCCTGTGTGTGAAACTACAAAAATGGTTGAAAACTCCTTTGACTGACACTGTCAGTGTCCAGAGCAAGACAAAAGAGTGAGACAAAAAGCAACTCCACTCACATTAAATCTGCATGTTAAACCTTAACAGCATTCGACCATGCAGATGACATAAAATGTCAGTTATAGATCTCAGCTGTAACAGCAAGGCACTTAAAGCCCAGCTGCTCCAGTGGACGTGTTTATTAGAAGGCTACAGTTTTACTGGGCAGCTCCCCAGTATGAACATGTGTGACTATGTGATTGCCTTCAAATGCAGAAAAAATGTTGATTGTAAATTCCTTCACTAATGTGTTCTCATGACGTCTTTCCCTCCCTGTTTAAGAAGTACAGTTAAATCCTAAAAAATATGTACTTCACATATCTGTGACTTTCTGATGAACCTTACACACCTCTGTATGTTTTTGACTAGGATGAAGAGGAAGTGTTGGTGGAGTGTCGTGTTCGATTCCTGTCTTTCATGGGCGTTGGGCGGGATGTGCACACGTTTGCCTTCGTCATGGATGCCGGCGGCCATCGTTTTGACTGTCACGTCTTCTGGTGTGAGCCCAACGCAGGGAATGTGTCGGAGGCTGTGCAGGCAGCTTGTATGGTGAGTCACTGAGAAAGAACACGAGCTGACACCAGGACTCGTTAACACTGAGCCAACTCTGACTATGTTTAGTTAAGGGAGAGAAAACAAAGGAATCTCTCCCAGCGCATGTACATCCATGCTCAAATGTCAAATTACATCTTGAGTTGTTGGATTGTAGGAAATGGAGGGTGTGTAATTTTAACATAAGACTGTAGACTGACAGGAGACATTTGAAGCTATTCGAAAGCATTTAAAATAGGTAAAAAAAACCCTGTATGTTAATTCTGTAAAGACGTTTTCATGGTAAGTAGAAATTGCACCTTTTTTTGTTGCTACGCTTATGAAATACTTCTTTTAGTGCTTGTTTGCACACAGACCTTTAAAAAAAATCTTCAGAACATTCAAGCATGAAACACAAGACAGCAACTGGCTTAACACTATATGCATAACCTTATTAAAACCAACTGGTCTTCTGAAAGGGTGTTCCTCTAGTCCCAGCTAATTAAATGCAAAATATTTGCCTGTTGATAATGTTTTTAAACTAGGATCATCATCACTTTAAGTCCCCCTCCAGATTTTAAAGTTTGTACTTATACAAATATGTAGTTTCACATAGTTTTCTCTAATAATACTTAAAAAAAACTCTTAAAAGGGGATGGGCCAAGATCTACCTTTTCTCCCTCATTGATATATTCTGGATGTGGCTCCTGCCCCGTCCACCTCCGCTGCTAATGGTAGGTTCTGCTCTATACTTTCTCCAGTGCTGCTCGCTCTTGGTTGAATGGTGAAAGAGCAGTGTGCATCAAGATAGCTAGCATTAGCGTAAGAGGAAACGTTTGAGGGATTCAGCCATACATGTTTGAGCCTCAGTCAGACTCGTATAGGAATAGACTATGTAGGGGTGGTTGTCAGCAGCCCTCTTAGCTGCCATGCAAGCAAGAAGTATTCGGCTTTTGTTATGGCACTCCAGTGCGTTTTTTGGAAATTTGACATGCCTTTGAAAAACAACCCCATTTTATCTGCCTCTCTGCAGTACAAAGTTGGAGTTTCACCCACAACCTTAAATGCCAGTTAAAATTCTGCTTGCTCTTCAGCTCATAAAATTTGTTTTTACTCGCCACCATTTCCTTGTTAAGTGCCTGATGGGTCCCGTGTATAGGCACATTAACAGAAATGAAGAGGAAGCAAGATGGCTGTCTTCATAGCTACTTCCTTCATCAGAAATTTTGTGAGTTGCCCAATGTGGCATTTTACTTCCCCCAGGCAATTAGGCGATACTTATTGTTGAGCCCTGCTGTGAATCATACAATAATATCTGCCACAACAGTGGAGCTTCTGCCTCTGCACCAGCAATAGCAGTGGCCGGAGGCACTATGTTTCCGGGTTGTCCGTACGCCCATCGGTACATTGTATCCTTGTATACATGATATCTCGAGAACGCCTCAATGGAATTCTTCAAATTTGGCACAAATGTTCACTTCTTATTATGACAAAACACACAAATGTCTAATAGGATGAAATAATGAAGTGATGACATTTATGTCCAAAAGGTCAGAGGTTAGCTTGTTATATCATAATGTTCTGCATAAAACGCTTTTCTGGTCATTATTCAATGCCGCATTTTAGGAACAGAAGGGAAAGTATTTGGTTAGATGCTTAATTGGTGGAGCTCATCTTGAGTGTCCACCTCGAACATGTGCTGATTGTATGGCGCTGTGGGGGGGCAATGGGTGTGAGGCATCCATGTTTTCACCGACAGGGATATAAATGAATGAATAATATGGATGTAAACTTGACTGGTGTGTGGAGGCATACAATTGCGGGGCAGTAATTCTGGTTGGTAGATGACGGGAATTTCAGGGACCGGTTTATATCCAAAAACTGCACACTCTTCCATGTTTGCTGTCTCCACTCTCTGTCCTGACAAGTCTGCTCTGCACTGGAGGTTTCAGGTTTTTGTGCCGGTGTTGTGTCGAAGTTTGTTCCCCTGTTGATGTGTGTTTACCATTTTAGACAGCAATTGGCTTTTGTCTTAGTGATGTACCTAATCTAGCTGACTGGTGTACGTTTGAATCTCAGATTTTCGGGAAGTGCACAGACATCATCCCTCTCAGTAGAGGAATGGTAAAACACATCTCTAGTGACAAACTTTGCACAGATACAAGTCGGAATAGTCAAGGTTAGACATTTTAGGGACATAAACAGAAGAAAACGCATTTTTAGGTGGAGGGGGACTTGAAGTACAGTTGGAGAACACACTTGGAGCCTGTCTTTCTGAGAGTGAATGCCCTTGACTGTAGTTCAGTTTGAGCTGGGTTTTCTGTCTTGACAGATGGTTGTTTTACTGTCCAACCCAGACGCTTTATTCAAGTTGTAATGGGGCCCTCTGTCAAAACACTGCAGGTGTAAAACATGCATTGAAATCAAGAGAAGCCCCCTAAAGGTAAAATATAGTGTGTGTTCAGCATCACTTGTCTCAGAGAGAGGATGTCCTTGTAGGTTTATCTGGTATAGATTTTCTGTTCACGGTTGTTTTAGATTGTGCAAGGCAAAGTTTGAAGAGGAAAAGTGTACAGTCAATTAATAACCACTGTAATAAACCCATAATGTCTTTACAGTGTTTTTATTTTATCATTATAATTGTCCATAATCACAACCCACTATGCCCTCTGTGGTGTTTCCACTATAATGCAGCCCATTAATGGAGATTACTCATCTTCCTCTGCCCTCTCTACTGCGGGTGAGTCACAAGATTAGTCGACTGCTGGCTGGGCTATTGATCACACATCAGAACTTTGGATATATGGACACACACACGCACACACACACACTAAAACTGATTCATGGTGACAAGAATCATCAGTCATTACTATTGATCACAGCTCACAGCCTGCACCAGTCCAGCTCTCCCTTGTCTCTCTCTCACAGACACCTCCACAGTCGTATACTCAGCAGCTGTAACTCTCCATTATTTACAATATGTCTCTGTCTCTTTCAGCTGCGGTATCAGAAGTGTCTGGTGGCTCGACCCCCCTCCCTGAAGGCCTGCGGCTCGTCGCCCCCTGGTGACTCGGTGTCCCGTCGGGTGTCGACCAGCGTGAAGCGAGGCGTCCTGTCTCTCATCGACACCCTCAAACAAAAAAGACCCGTCACCGAGTTGCCGCAGTAACCACGGTTAAGTGCTACCAACTCCCCGCCACAACCTCCCAGTCACCATGGTAACAAGTTGCATCGCTGCCAAAACCCATCGCCACCACAGACCCCAGTAACCATGGCAACACAGCAAAGCCCCAGGGCTTGGGGGAAACCCTGTCACAATTCCTTCTGGACTAAAAATTGGAATTTCACCTCAAGAGTTTATCGGCTCTTGGGCAGAAATTCAAATCTTTTCCCTCAAAATATCCGACATGAATAAAGACTTGAATCCCACATCAAGAAGGAACAACCACAGAGAAACACCTGAGTGATGAGCGCCCAGGTGATCGTGTACATAGAAGTAACTCTCATCCCCCTCGGCACAGAGAAGGAGTGAGGAGAAGAGAGCAAAAACTGAAGAAGTAGGAAGTGCTCCTTCCAGCACGGCATATGTGATGAGCGAGCTCATTGCTGCCCAAACTGCTGATCTCTCCATGCTCTAATTGTATTTGTGTCTGTGCCTGTGCTGCCAGCATGACCTTGCACTCCTGGCCACAACCCCCCTGTCATTCACCTGTTAGTCTGTAGTGGCTTGTCCCCCTCTGTCCCTCACTCTCACTGTCCTCTGTAGACTGTAACGTACAGTGAAATGGAAGAGATGAATCTTGAAAGCCATCGTGTCTGATTTTCAAATCAGAATGTGATAAATGAAAGAAGGAAGCTGCTACAGATTAAAGAGATTTGGCCGTCAGTCTACACACTCTAACCTGTTCAACTGATCCTGCATGAACCTTTTATATAAAAGTGAACCATTCTTGACAATATCAATACACTGCTGCTGCTTACAGAAGGGGTGAGAAATCCGAAGCCACATTGTGTTTCCTGTCTTCTTATTTGTTTGTCGACTTTGCAAGAATCAGCCTGGAGGGTCTGAACGAGCGGTGACCTTTCACCCGAAACATCCCTCATATTCTTCCTGTTTACTTGTTTTTATTCCTCCGTTATCCCTCGGAAAATGACAGACGATAGCCATAATGGAGAAAGAGCTGCAGGGATAGACAGAACGTTACCCCTCCCTCCTCTGCTCCCCTGCTCTCTGGTAAACAGCACCAGACTGCTGCTCCAAACACAGGAGACATCAGCACGCTGCTGCTGCTGCTCTTTGATACACATGCTGGAGGAAATTTGACAGATTCTCCTTTAAATCCCACCTCAGTATCTGTCTTCAGAGACTTTATGTCCACTAATAGAAGGGGCTTGGCAACATGAGAAAGGCTGGAGGAATCATACAAAGAAGATGACTGGAGGAATTTGGTGACAGCTGAGATCTGACCTGTGAGGAGGGGAGAAGGAGACAGACAGGTTTCATCTCCAGCCCCCCGACAGAGAGACATGTTGACTCAAACTAACAGGACTTTCCTGGGCTGCTATCTATATCTAATCTGTCTCCAGGGTTCTGTTCACTTGAATGCGCCTTTCTCTGTTTTCTCATTGCCTACTTCTTTACTGTAAAACTGTTTTCATCAGTGCCACGAGATCACTTGTTTTTGGTCTGTTTTCTGCAGTGTTTCTCAAACAAATCTCACTTCAACGCTGCTAGCTCCTTATTATCACATATTTGACAAGCTTGGATGTATGGAAACAGCTTAAGCTCTGTAATGACCGATTGCTAAACCCATGCCAGATAGCAACTGTCTAATCACAGTTTGGCCAGCCTATCAAGCTTCTGGGTTGCTCTGCATGTTTAAGAGGCTGTTGGAAGACAACTACTTGGTATGTCAACAGTTTGGAGGGTTGTGCCTTTTATATATCACCTTTTCAACAACCAATAACATGAGCAAACTGTGTTTTTCTGCTCTAATCTAAGCTGCAGTTATTAGCATGTCAGGCTAACTAGCTTACTATAGATAGCTAACTATATTTTAGGGGTTTACAGGTTATGTTAAAAAAAAAAAAAAACCTCTACACTGCAATACAGAAACACAGTTTCTTTATTTTCATGCCTTCTAAGTGGATCATCAGCTGCTGAGGAGGCTAATGTATGACCAAGCAGCAACCTCCAGGGCTAAAAATGAAGCTAACATGGAAGTGCCAAAAGCTGCAGTTCCTCTAATGTCCACCTGAGGCTGGCTCTAAAAGCAAGTCAGTCCCCATAGACCCTTTTGTTAAAATTCTCAACATGTACAATGTTAACTTGCCTGGCACAATAACAGTTTTGTTGTCCATAGCTAAATTCCCCATTAATGACAACTGTGCAGGGAGTGAATTTTTACATAACTCACCTGTTTAAATGTGTTTAAGGCTTAAAGTTATTCATAATTAAGGGCGTAGCCTGTTTAAGTGACAGGCTGTCTGTGAGGTGTCACCTCTGGTTCTCAGTTAGATCCACCCAAAGCTCCTCCATCTCGTCCAATTACGGTTACTTCTGGCTCCAAAGAACCAAGATGGCAACGGCCAAAATGCCAACTTGAGGCTTTATAATGGGAGTCCACAAACCAGTGGGTGACATTACGGTGGCGACGTCCATAATTATATTCTATGGCTGCAACATGTTCAGTTGTTAGGATCCCCATTAGTTGTGCCCTAAAGCACAGCTCAATTTCCTGGGTTCCATTATGTAGCTGAAGCCTCGGTATTTTAGCAAGATATTGTGTATGCAGCCATTGAGTGTTTATCAAGACTTCTACAAGAATTTGTTTTAAAAATGAGTCTGACATTTTAAAGAGTTTTCAACCAACTAACAGAGCTATTATTAGCTTTATTAGCTAGCTAGCAAGCTGATAAAATGTGCTTGTCCTTTCAGCCACCGAAATTGACGGCCACTGGTTAAAACGAAAAGCTGCTTTTTTCTGCTCATTTGTATTCAAGTGGTAAATCTGCCACCTTAGTAAACTGCATATATGTGTGAAGGTACAGGCATAGCAACAGTATGTAAAGGGGGCTTACTGTAGTGAACGGTCACATTGTAACATCTGTGGCTGCATCTTATTGTCTCCGTGTCTTGCACCGAGCTTTTGAACTGCACAGTTACCACACACAGACAGGTTAAAGGAACCAGGAGCGTTATTGAGATTTTGATGAGAAACTTAAGCCACATCACCTTCTTTTATCACACGGATGTTGAAATGTGAATGAGATGACAAAATGTGCGTGTACATAATAGCCATTTTAATGTAACATTTGGCATTAATCATTGTTATAAGCTATCTTTTCATTTTGAATGTCTGTAGTTTTCTATTATTTCCTTGTAATGAAATGCCTTTTTTTGAGAACTCACCAAATGGCCAAAGTGTAAAATACTGATATACATTGTTGTAGATAAGAAAAATACGAGAGCAAATAATGAAACCCGGAGAGGTGATTGGAAATTTTCACAGTTGTCAATTACGTTGATACTGAATTTAACTGAGCAATTATCTATGCATTCTTTTGATCTCGAGAAATGGAAAGTCGTGAAAAGCCTTGCATGCCCTTGGACGGTGAAAAGAACGACTGTATGTACTGAACAGAAATATTTTTTATTTTATTTATTCTATTTTATAAAGGTATATACTGATTTTATTAGTTGGGGCAAGTAAAGTCTCTTGACTCTGTGTCACTGTCTCAGTCCCTGGTTAACTCACAATGCTACAACAAGCTCCGCTTTGCAGAAAAAGGCCGTTAAAGGAATATATCTTCACCTTGTACAGTGCACTGAGAGCTGGGAGTCCACTGTTGGTCTGAACACTTTAACAGGAGTGAAGAGGAAGATGATGATGATGATGATGATGATGATGGTAACAGCAGTGGACTCTTAGCATCTCTGTCAAGCTCACACACATAAACAACAACAAACACACACATTTCCCACAGATGGATGTGTTGGCTTCCGTTTGCTGCTCACTGATTTGTACACTTTATCAATGTAATCAATTGTGAGAATAAACAGCATTATTAAACAGAGCACCTGGCTTTTGTGTGTCTGTCTGTGCATTAAGGTGTCAACTAACATTTGTTTTCATTTTCGATTTACTTCTTTTTTTTTCTGTGCCATCAGGATGCCCAATTCCCAGTGTGTTTATGCTTGTGACTGCTCATCACAGGTTTTGGGTTGTCCAAGAATGCATTTTTCCTTCTCAGATTGTTTTATTCGATTAAATTTTAGAAGTCTGAGAAGATGAAAGTATGCATTGTTTGAAGAAAAAAAGCGCAAAAATGAGAGATTAAAGAAAAACACATGAACAGTGTCATAATAGAGAGATGCTGATCTTGTAATCCATCTTATCCATCTTGCAGGGTCATTATGCACTTAAATTACCCTCATTCACTTCAGTTGCTGCTAATCATTCATTTTGCTCAATATTTTTTTTGTTATGTTGCAATGGCTGTATTCCAATGTTCACTGTTGTTTCAGCTCACTGTATTTGGCTTCCCGACCTCCCCCCGATCATGTATGTACATTTTCATGTGTTCACTTAAGCCTTTTTATATTTTTTGCTTTCTGAACAATCAGTTGCCCTCCAGGGATGAAAATAAAGTTGAAGATGAAGTAACTGTATGCCTCATGCTAGGCACACGAGAGAACACATTTTGCAGGTGTAGGCCCCCCTGGCCTCAGACTCAAAATGACCCCAAAGACTCACAAAAAAGACCACGACGAGACAGAACAATAACAATAAAATTGGTCAAAACAACCACATAGAGACGCAAATTGACCAGTAAAGTTGACACTTACACAAAGTTTGTGTCTTGTTTCTTTGTAGGAGAGGTGGTGGGGCCTTTTTACATGTCTGCGCCCAGAGGCCCATTCTCTCATAATGCGTCAATGCTCGAAAACCAAGACAATGTGTGCGACAGGCATCCTTTTGTCTGACAACATCAAGCAATACAACCTAGAGCTCTGTGAATTAAGCCTATTTGCATCATGTTCTGAATTTTAACCAATGAAAAGTCCATCCTTCGAGCTGGAGTTGAAGCAGCGACCTAAGGATCACTGCTACTATCAACTGACACTCTGCTGCTCTGCCAACTGAGCTACTGAAGGGAGCGAGTTGCTCTCCATTGTGCAGCCTCTCCAAAGATGGTGAAACTGATGCTTACAGTTATTTTTCAAAAACTCAACATTATAACACATTTTCAAAGGTTAAAATCGTTAGAGAACAACTAAACTCAATAACCAAGATCATGGATTCAACACGTATTCTTTTTGTCCCACGACCATAAGCAATACTACCTATGACTCCATAAATGAGGCCTATTTACATCATGTTCTGAATGTTAACCAATGAAAAGTCCATCCTTCGAGCCGGAGTTGAAGCAGCGACCTAAGGATTTCTGCTAATATCAACCTACAGTCCTCCGCTCTGCCAACTGAGCTATCGAAGGGAGCAAACAGCTCTGAAGTGTTCAGCCTCTCCATGGATGCTGAAACTGATGCTTAACCAAGGTTTATTTGCAGAGACTCAACATCAAAACATTTATTACAAATTTACAATGTATGTACATTTTTCAATTTCCCTTCAGGGATGAAAATTAAGTTGAAGCTTAAGTTACTGAACTGCTCGTGCCTCGTACTGAGACTCAAAATGACCCCAAAGACTCACAAAAAGACCACAAAGAGACAGATAAATAACAACAAAAATGGGCAGATCAACCACATAAAAATGCAAATTGACCGAAGGAGACACAAAATAACAGAAAATGACACAGACTTACCTCAGAGACACACACACAAAAAAAAACACAAGGAAGCACAAATCCACAAAAAGATGCAAAGCTACAAAGAGATGCAAAACAACAAAAAAGAGGCACAGTCAACTCAAAGTCTGTGTCTTGTTTCTTTGTTGGAGAGGTGGTGGGGCCTTCTGCATGTCTGCGCCCAGATGCCTATTCTCTCATAATCTGCCTGTGCTTGATAACCAAGACAATGTGTTCGACTTCGACAGGCATCCTTTTGTCTGACAACATCAAGCAAGACAACCTACTGCTCCAGGGTAACCCGCTGCTTTGGGTCTTCTGTCAAACATGTCCGTAAGATATCCTGGCAATCTGGAGAGAAAGAAGACGAAAGGTGTGGGTGATCCATCAGAGTGTGAACTAAAATCAACAGATGTGTGTATGCTGGTGTGTGTGTGTTTTTCTTACCTTTGGACAGCTCATTACTGATTCTCAGCTCCCTGCTTAGGATCTCGGTGGTCACAAATATGGTATCCCTGTGGAGTGTCTGGAACAGTAACACCCTCAGCTGCCACACTGTGGTGGGGCAGGCCCTGTAGATAGAATGACTGCACCACTCTGGAGGGGAGTGGGCAGTGGTACCTAGAATACACAGACATAATATTAAGATGGTGAGGATGAGCGGCTTTGTTAAAATGTAAAAGTCACAGATAGATAAGATAGGGCAGAGTTGGAGCCTTGACATCTTGCCGTAGACGCGATAAAAGGTCCTTTTCTTGATGAAGCAGCTCAGTCCAAAGTCAATGATACGAATGCGTGGGGCGTCCGAGCCGGTCTCAGTCAGGATGTTTTCTACCTTGATGTCACTGTGAAAGATGTGCATACCCTGAAGTTCAATTGCCGCATCAAGGAGCTGTTTCAGTATAATCTAAGAGACGAAAAGAGAGAGAGATGAGGGATCAGAGAGGAGGTCTGACATTTTTTCTGTGACTCTGGTTTAACTGCTGTGATTGAGAGCTCACTTCAAATGCAAGATACAAAGTTTCTAAAACCATCTTTCAAGCCCATGGCAGCTGAAATACTACTGTCTACTGCTGCTTCTGTCAGTTAGTTTGTTTGTGTTATTGTCTGACTTTGGCATTTAAAAGGGTTAGTTTGCATTCACTGAAGTCACACAATAACACAAACAAACTAACTGATCAAAGCATCAGTAGACCAGCAGCTCCTGTGTTTTAGTCTGGTGGTGCTTAACAAAAGCATTGACAGGGCTCTGAATAGCTTCCCATAGGCGAAAGGGTAAAGTAGTGAAAATACTCTCAGTATAGTGTACATTTTTAAACTATTCTATTTTATTTTAGATGGGATTTTTTTAGGAGGCTAAAATCGGTTTTGTTGCTGATCCCCACCTAAAGCAGTATATTGTTTAGCTTCAATGTCAGACTCCTGTCTGCTTCTCCAAACTGAGAGCGTGCCGATGTCATAGGAGCTTTTCTGTGATGATTGGTGACCTCCACTCATCACATGCATCTCTCCCTTGTGGGGTACCACAGGGATCTATTCTTGGCCCTGTCCTATTTTCATTGTATTTGCTACCTCTGGGATCAATAATAACAAAATACAATCTGTCTTTCCATCTCTATGCAGATGATTTACAGATTTATTTGCCCATGAAACCCAATGAAAGTACTGCATTTCATAAGTTAATGGATTGTATTAGTGACATAAAACAGTGGCTGGCACGAAACTTTCTGCACCTGAACGACAGCAAAACTGAATGTATTTTGTTTGGCACTTCACCTATGTCGGATGTTAGTGCAACAACCTGTAGCACTCTGGCCCCCTTTTTTAAACCACATGTAAAAAATTTTGGTATAACATTTGACAATGGTTTAAAATTCGATAAACAGATTAGTTCTGTTGTTAGAACAAACTTTTTCCAGCTCTGTCTCTTGGCCAAAGTGAAGCCTTTTCTCAATCGGCAGGACCTTGAGAAGGCAATTCATGCATTCATCAGCTCAAGATTAGATTACTGTAATGCCCTTTTATGTCGGCCTCAGCCAGTCTCCCCTTTCACGACTTCAACTTGTACAGACTGCCGCAGCCCAATTTTTAACAAACACGCCCAGACGTGAACACATCACTCCTGTGCTGTCGTCACTCCACTGGCTTCCAGTTCGTCGTAGGATACATTTTTTTAGGTTTATTTATTCTGTTTTAATGTATTTTATCTATGTTGAAAGGCTTTTAATACCCTGTAGCACTGTCACACTTTCCATTGTTTTTTTCTTTTATGTATTGTTTTTTTTTCTTGTTGTTGTTGTTTTTTCATGTACTTTCATTGTTATTTGACACTGTTGTTAAGCACTTTGGGTACCTTTGGGTTTTGTAAAGGGCTATTGAAATAAATGTTGATTGAAATGCTGATTGATCTACTGTATCTAATACACTGACTATGGATAAATACCTCATACATCCCCTCTTCAAAAAATCTGAACTACCCCTTTAACTCACACATTCACAGGTCTCCGCCAGTAGCCTGCCTTGGCCTCCTCTTCCTCTGAGGAGCCCCCATTGACCTCAGTGTACTTGAATAGGTCCATGGAAGGAACTGGTCTCCTGGTCCAGATCATACCAGTCCAGTAGGGACACGGTGCTGATGTCCCCATCGATCCATCCAAGAGAGAATAATCATTCATCCATCATACACCCAGTTTGGACTTCAGATTCTAACAGCAGGGAGGTGTTGTTCACTCACCATGTGTTTGCAGTAGATTTGATCTTTTTCTATGTGTTTGATGGCCACCTACAAGACACAAACAGCACTTTGATTGGCACTTTCTCACCATACTGTGTGTGTACGTGTGTGTGTGTATAAGACTGTGTGAGTATCACTTACAGATTAATGATCTGCTTTGCGATAGCCAGCAAACACAGATCCACAGCCTCCTTAACCCAGTGAATTCATATTTGGCCTCAAACTCAGCTAAAGAGACACACACATGTATTTTGTTTTAATACATTTGTGAAAACGTATTTATACTTAACATAAAGACCCAACATTTATCAGTATCTGCTGACCTGTTAGGGCCTCTACTGACAGATCTTCCTCTTCTTTGACCTCTTCCTTGATGTCTTCTGGATCCAGGCTCTTCCTATTTGTTGTTGGTCCCTCTCCATCAGCGGCAGCCTTCCTCTTAACACCTCTCTTGCTCACATCCTCCACGGATGTGTTGCAGCTTTCTACAGATGAGAAAAAACACAGATGAACATCAGCTTGTTGACTGTCACAGTCACTAACGTAGAATAAAAGTTCCCCAAACTAAATGATAAAACAGGCTGTCGTTCTTTCAGAGTTACTTGTACATTACTGGAGTATTTCTGTTTTCCACTGTTTTATACTTCTACCCCACTACAATGCAGAGGGAATATTGTGCATTTATTTGATACCTGTGATTACTTTACAGACTCCGATTAAAAATACAGACTATAACCAACAAGTATGATATTCATTTCATCCATTCTTTTTCCCTAACCGCTCATCCTGGTGGGGTCAGAGGTGGGCTGGAGCCTATCCCAGCTGACTGTAGGTGGAAGGCAAGGTACACCCTGGACAGGTCACCAGATCATTGCAGGGCTGACACATAGAGACAAACAACCATTCACGCTCACACCTACAGTCAATTTAGAGTCACCAATTAATTTTCACATGATCAGCCTACCTCTGTCAGTGTCTGTTGAGGAAAGCGCCACCTACTGGTCATATTTGACAATGTCCACTCTTCTTCTCTTAACCATCTTCTTATATATTCCCTCTCCATCCTCCCTGACTTTCCTCTTCACCCTTCTCACCCTGACATCCTCTTCAGAGGTGTTTGGGTGCTCAGTTTCAGAGACCCTCATCCTTTTCCTGAGGGTCATCATGTCAGGACTGGCCTTCCTTTAAACCCTCCTAGTAGGGCCATCATTTGACACTGTGTTATGTCCTGACATGCTACTGTTACGATCTACAAATGAGAAAAACCATGTTTGTTGTGAATTATAGTCACTAACTGTGAAACTGTTCTTTTCTAATCATCTCACAGTACAGACTCAGATGACAGTGAGGGAAAGGGCTCAACAGCCTGGACCAGAGGTCAATCTTGAGGTACTAACTGAATTACTCTGCCTAATAAGTCATATGGATCATTAAAGGAATACTTCAACCACAGAATGACCTTTTGTAAATCAGTAAGTCATGCCTTGTTACCCTGAATTCTTTAGGAAAACTTTGCTGTTCTCACATGCCTTCACAGAAAACAGGGAATGTATTCATTTATTGATTGAGTGGGGACCACATTTAACAACAGCAAAACTATATCAACACATCTGTTCACAAACTCTCACACAACACTTTGCATTTTCACTAAAAACCTTAGTATTGGAGTCTGGGTTTGAGGAGAGCATAGATAGAAAGATTCACTTTCAGCTCAGTTTAGAATAATAAGGTTTTAGCAAAAATACATGTGTTTGGGAAGTACTGAGGGTTCGGCTGATAAATGAGACTTAGATTATACTGCATGAGTTGTGTGAGAGTTTGTAAATAGATGTTTTGATCTAGTTTTGATGTTTGGCAAATGTGGTCCCCAATCAATCATTAAATCCATGTGTTCACCATTTCTCAAGGAGGCATGTGAGAAAAACAGTTTTTGTCACAAATTTAAGGTAACACCACGTAAGTGAATAACAAAAGATCAGTTTTTGAGTGAAGTATTCCTTTAACTTGTTTCATGGCAGGTTTTTGTCTGGATTTCTCTCTTACCTGTAACTTTTCTTAGAGCCGGAGAACCACGGGTCTTCTTTGCTGGATTTGTCCACGGTAACTTCACAGAAACAAACGTACGTCGATCCAACACTTGTGAGTGAACTCTACCTGTGTGTTCCGATGCTTTAATGTTTGGAACACATTTGAAAATGTAGAGATTACCGACTGACTCATTAACTCACATCTCAAGCACACACGGTACAAGCACATGTAGGTATAAAGTATGTTGTTAACTTCTTGATTTCATTGGGAAAATTCTTTATTCATTAATAGGATAGAAGTCTGTCCAGATTTATTTAAATATTTTCATGTATTTTTGTATTATTATTAGGAATAATTTTATTACCTTATTAGTAGTATTTAATTGTTGTTATTTCAAATTATTATTTTTTCTAATTATGATTAATTACTGAATTTTAATAGCTTATCGCGCTTAATCACATTTTTAATCATGTAAAAATTTGCAAAACAGTTTTCAAGTCCATATTAAAAAGGTAAATCAATTCTTATCGTGTCTTGACTGGGAATCAAATAAATGCAAAGAAATTTACTTTATGATCTTGACTTTCAAATATATTTCATTCAAATCAGAGCAGCACCACTACAACAGTGTGGTCTTATAACCATGACGTAGGAGACAACTTCGAAGTGCTTATTTTGTGAAATACAGGTTTTGTTTTTATTTATTTTATAAGATTACACTGTTCCACAATGAGAAAATATGCAGGAGTTCATGTACAAAATGTGCAGCAAATTTCAGTAAAGTGCATAACAAAAAAAAATACTTCATAGCTCCATTCACTTTGCATTCAGTTGAAAAAACCCTTAAGCTAACGTGACAGTAAGAGATATGACTGGTTGTAACATGCCAACCTGAGGATGTCCTTCAGACCTGAGTCCTCCACGATGTTTACTAGTCTGCAGTCAGTTGCCACCAATTTAGGAGGCACTATTTCTAACTTCTTCGATTAAGTTTCATCCCCAGGTCTGTGGTGATTTCTACACTCAAAAATAGTGCCTTGCTAGCTTTAGCGACAGTTGTCTGCTGACATCAGTCTGATTAGCTGCACCTGTATGCTTAGCTCCGAGCTACCACCTACGAGCTATTAGGTAGTTCCAACTCAAAGTACTTCTGTGAAATTTTAATTCTGTTTGACACAAGGCGCATATTACTTTTGATTTGCCAACTGAGGCATCGGTCTGTGAGGTTTTTAAGTGAAGTGAGCCATTTATTTGCACTGGTATTTTTTATTTTCCATCACAGTCGCAGCAGGAAGCCGCTGTGGCAGGTTGACTAGTGCATGGAAGAGACAAAGTAGCAGCACGCGATTTAAAAAACAACACATTATGTTTGGACCTTAATCGCCTGGCAGGAAATATGAAAGGCTCACTAATGTTAGCAGTAATGTAGCTAACGTAGGTAATGTGCTGGCTAAGGCTAATTGCTGATGGCTAGAAACAAACCTTTATGACTCCACTCCACTGGCTGCTGATAATCTAAACAAAGAACGTGTTTTCACGTGGTGTCCTTTCTTAAATGAGCTGTGGTGAATGTGACTATATTCTGTTATGATCAAGGAGTCAATGATAATCAGACAGTGTAGGAACTGCCCATTGGTTCGACAGCCCACTGGTTCGACATCCCATTGTTCCAACCATATTAAACTCATTGTTACAAAGTCCGTTCCGAAATCATCATGATGCCCTGTGGTTAAGGTCTGGTTAGGTTTAGGCACAAAAACCACTTGGTTAGGGTCAGGAAAAGATCATGGTGTGGGTTAAAATGAAAAAGAAAGTGGCAAACACATAAGCCGTGAGCCTGCCTGCCTCAAGCCGGTCGCGGCGCACCATACGCCCGCCGTGAGCCGTTCAGCACCGCGGACAGTCGGACTAATGGGATGTCGAACCAATGGGCTGTCGAACTGATGACATGGACCCAGACAGTGTTAGCTAGCTAGTTGAAAAGTTCAAATCCATGCTTAACAAATGTGATTTTTTAAAGTTAATGATGATGAATTATCTTTCACCACGTCGGTAAATCAGTTCATGTAAGCCAAATGCACACTCTTCTACTGAGCATCAAGCAGGGATTATAGCCTGAATACAGCTAGATTTTCTACTACAAGTAGATCATAATGTCATGTGTTTGTGACGATGGTCGTCCACTGACAAACTAACCTTGACAATTTCAGTGTTACAGTGGGTGGACATCTTCATATACTTTGTGGAAAAACCCAGCGTTAAAAGAGTAACTCAAGGCATACAAATTGTTCAGTGTATACAGTTTTGTACTGCGGTCACGTCCATGATGTTAAATACAGAGATTTTTCTAATGATGTTTGTTTATCACAGACAGACGTGCTGCCGAGCCAGCAACAAGGACATTAAAGCCATACAAGACATGAACAAGTCCTGATTGAACTGTTATTATGATTCCCATCCTGTCCGCTCCTGTTGACTTTCTTGTCCTGTCCCAGTCATTAGATGAATAGCAAATCTGACTCCCATCCAGCGGGAATCCAACAGAAACATTGCGACCCACAGGGTTCCTGAAAAACGTCAGCCGCTAGCTCAAAGTGCAAAGATTTTAAGATCATGTACTTGGACTCCCATTAAACCATTAATACTGTAGAGTAATGAAAGTTTCTATGTGTTTCACAGGAGTGTATGAAATAAATATAAATGGGGAATGAAAATAAACTTTGCCCCTTTTCAGCACCCACACTCCACCCTAATAATTTACATACAGTCCCTAAGTGTTACAAATCTAAGGGTTCAGTTTGCAATATTATAAAACAGAACTTTGGCATTTTTACTTAAGTAATGTGTTGCTGTGATAACTTGATTGACTGATCAATTAATTGACTAATCACTTTAGCTGCAGTGTACAAGTACTGAAGTCATACCAGACAGGAAGAAATGAGTAAAACGGCTTAATTATTTTTCACATATTTTTATTTCTTACAATAACATAATTATATCTTTTAAATAATTTCAAATAATTTATTTGGAAATCCTTTACGTTATGGCTGCGCTGACTGCAGAGTCAAAACATGCTGATAATTTAATTTACCACAGCATCAGTGAGCACATTCTTTTTATAATCCAGGCAGAGAGATTAAGGAGGAGGAGGATGCAGATATTTGGGTGAGCTGACAGTGGGAGGTCTGGGACGGCTGCTTAGAGAGGGAACTACCACTCCTGCTGTTGAATAAACTAGAAGACGTGGAGGAAATTGGTGGCAGGACAAAATCTGCAGGCTTCAACACTTCCTCTGTCACCACCTCTTTCTTCGGTCTGACCAGCTTTCCTCCGGCCTTCCCCGGGCTTTCTGGTTTAGCTTCATCCTTAAGTGTCTTCTCTGCTCTTTCAGGCACTGTGTTGTGTCTCTGCACCTGCTTGGAGGCTGCAGGTGGAGCAGGACGGGCAGGAGAAGAGGTGCTTGAGGCAGTCTGCTGTGATTTAATCGTTACATTGTTACTTAGCTTGTGTGCGAGGGCTGTGATCGGAGACAAGTGGTGGGAGGGTTTAGCAGAGGATATTAACGTCAGTGTAAGACGAGGTATTCTTCTCTGTTTATTTTTTGTAATGCGCCTCTTGTAATGTGATTGGCTGACTTTTCTCTTCTTCTTGTGTCTCTTAGAGTGATGCTTTGAGACTGTGGCAGTCCTGTTGGTTTGTTTTGGTCGTCGTTTTACCTTTCGCTTGTTTCCCTTAATCCCTCCCCCATTCTTTCCTCGCTTATCTTCATCCTTTTTATCCTCCTTTTCCCCCTCTCTGTCCTCACCACATTCACCCTTCTTCTCATTATCCCCTAAAGATGGATCTTCTCCATTCACGTGCTCCCTTCCTGCCTGCCTCTCTTGACTCGAGGGGGATGAAGATTTGCTGCTGGCTGATGGGACACGATTCTTCCTGCTTTTCCCCTTTTTGCTGGTTTTTGATTGTTCAGGAATTATTCCACCCAGGAGGCCCTTTGCTGCTGCCCTTGCCAGCACGTCATGGACTGTTTCTACCTTAGTGGGATCCGCCTGAAAAAGCAAGGGCAGCTTAAGATTTGATGTGAAGACACAACGCATTAAAACTACAAGCCTCTGGGGTAACATAGCAGCAAGGAGATCTATACAACAAAACTTGACGCTGTAAAGGAGCCACAGCTATAAAGTTACCCTGCAGAAGAGGAAGAAGAAGAGGAGGAGGTGGAGTTTATATCCTGACAGAGCAGAGTGGGATATCATTTCAAAGGCAACATGATAGTTACTGTCACAAGCCACTCATATTTCCTCCCCCTTATATAGTCATGCTAGCAGCTCTGTGAAGTTGTACTTCGACACAGTGGTGCTTTGAGCTAACAGCATTGTCAGTATGCTAACATGCAGATGTGTAGCAGGCTTTGTATTTACCATGTTCACCATCTTAGTTTAGCATGTTAGCATATTAACATTTGCAAATTAGTTCTAAACTGAGAGTACAGTAGCTAGTCAGAAATGTCATGGTCAGTGGCGTAAGGTAGTTACGATGGGCCCCATTGCATGCTATTGTGATGGGCCCTTGTGCACGCCAGTGACTAGTTAAATGGCACACACACACACACACACACACACACACCACTGACAACTGTTTATAAAGAAGCCAAAGAAATCTAATTTAGGGAGCTTTGCCACATTTTCCTCCTGTTTGTTTCTCTCTTGTCCTTTCTTACTGCCACTTTTTGTTAAAGGGTGTGACTGCTCGCTGGGTTTGCAGATGTCAGCTTGTCAGTCTTGACAGATTTTGTGCTTGAACTGGCTACTGGGTCGTATCGTCTTGTCACATGATGAAATAGAGACTAGACATTAGGCAACATCAACATACATGTTACCCAACAAACATCATTGCATACCTGTATATGGTATTTGGTCAAAGACCAAAGTATTGGACAGATTAAATTTTGACGAGATGATGGCGCTAAAATTCAAGGCAACGTGGTGAGTAATCCATATACAAATGGTAATTCTGCAGGGGAAGCACTTCCCTAAAAACGAGCTATGGCTTCACCTTATATGACTAATCACACATTTAGTTTACACTTAACTGAAACCAAAGTGATTACAGTCCAAACTGAGCATGGATGTGTGAAGAGAACTGGATACAGTGTTGGATGTGGGGCCTTGTTCATTCCTATGGAAGTTGCTCAGTTGGCGCATGAAGCCAAACAAGTATGACTTCCAGGTATAAAATTACCTGGATCTTCCACGCTGTGGGGCACATAGACCAAGCATACTAGGGACTTTCACCAGCTGAGTGGCTGACGTCTGGTTCAGCCCTCCACTGACCTGAATGGGGATAAATTACATGCAGACTGGAGGAGCCGGATTGAACCGCTGATCTTCAGATTAGTGGATGACCTGCTCTACCTCTGAGCCACAGCTGCCTGTATTATTTCCCCCATCGCATATACAGTATATGCTCAATAAAGCCTGGACTTCACTGTAGAGCAGTGGTCTACCTCCTAAGGTGGTTCAATCCTTGGCCCTGATAATCAGATAGAGCCTGGGATGAGCCTTGGCCACCAGTGTATGAATGTGTGTGTGAATGGGTGAATGGTGCTTGTGTTGTAAAGTGCTTTAAGTAGACTTTGCCTCTCTATAGACTCATGTCGCTTGCTTGGTTAAAATACAGTTGTTGCCTGTGGCTAATAAACAAGCTTACCCTGAAAATAGTCCTCCTAATGTGTCTTTACAGGGAGGTCAGTGTGAGCATTAAGATGAACTGATTCAGCACAGAAAGAAGATGTAGCCAGCAGCTCATTAACACCAGAACACACACACTTTGTTCCAAGTGTACATACTGTACTGTATATGCGCAGGAGTAAAACACAGTCTTCATCTGCAGAGACATTCAAACAGAGCATAAATCCCTTCAAATCTCCTGTAAGCCTTTCTCTTCCCCATCCTCCTCCCTTTGTCTTTCCGTCCGTCTGAATCTTCATATACTGCCTCTTCTCTAATGAAAGTTGAATGATGTTCAGCAGGCTGCTCAAAACACTGCAAATGCATTTTTTATCCACTCTCGAGTGTTTAATCTGACTTTACACTGTTTTTCATTTTTCCTGCTTTGACAGCATTATATGCTGTGAGTCATTCATAAGCCTCAACACTTTAATTATGCTGCAAAATGAGAGTTTGTAATAAAATGGAGAAGACTGGAGTGTGCTGGAGAGAAGCATGAATGATGGCAGCCTGTCAGATGTGTTTTACACAAAAGATTTTTCAGGGTTTTTCACACATTTTCGGACACATCTGTTTCTGGTGTCTGTTTGCTTGTGTCTTTGATTTCAAGGAGACTTCTTGTTGCCTTGCCTCATCTCTCTCTGTGTCTTTATGCTGCCATGTTGTCCATTTCAGATCCCTTTAAATCGTCCTCTAGCACAGTTTGACTGCTGTGGAGTCGTTCATCTGAGCAGCAGTCAAACACTTGTGAATTGCCAATGTAACTTAATCTGCAGCCACAGCTCTTGTGTCTGATGTCAGTTTAGTTAGACATGACGGTCATTCGATTTTTTATTACTGTACTGTCACCAGACAGGTGAGCAAGACACCTGCCCCCCTATATCTGTGTGTGTGTGTGTGTGTGTGTGTTTGTATTTTTCCAACATAAACACACAGTCCCCTCCCTGCACCATTTTTGGAGCTGCAGGGGATCAAAAGAGCAGCATCTCATTTCCTTCTGTTGTATTTTTCTTCTTTTTATGAGAGGAGCAAGAGGAACGACAGAAGAGGGGGGCAAATAGATTGAGCAACGAGGTGATGCAACAAGACCGGAGGGCTGGAAGAATGATACAGAGAATTATTCATTCATCTTTGCTGTAAAGTACTGAAATGTTTCAGCGGCTCAGGCGTAATTCATCTTTAACTTGTCTCTTTTTTATGGAGTATTGGAATAATGCTGCAGTGTTTCAGGGAGAGATAGTCAGTGTGTGTGTGTGTGTGTGTGTGTGTGTGTGTGTACGTGTGTGTGTATGTGCAGACAAGCTGAGCCGACCGACCTCCCAGCAGACAGACAGTAAAAGAGTGCTGCCTCAGCACTACTGGAAGGTCTCGTCGCAAAGCAATCACACAGAGCACTCACTCACACACACACACACACACACACACACACATACACATACTGTACACACAAACACACAATGAAACACAAACACACACCACAAAACCTCTGTTCACCCTCAATCTCCAAACACAACCTTGCCCTCTACATGTCTCTCAGTTTTTTTCCCGTCAATCTCCACGTCTCATTCGTTTTCCTCCCCCTCTCTCACCTGTCGGGACAGCCGTGCAATGAAGCAGCCATTGGTGTACTGAGATGTTTCGAGCCTGAAGAACTTGGAGTCGATCGTGTCTCCTGGCGGGGAGTGATCAGGGAAAATCGGACCGTTCACCCTGAGAGGGGAAGCAGTTGTTAAAAGATGCTATGTAGCATTTAAACATTAATTTGTCGCTGCCACATTAATTCAGAGACATATTACTGTCAACACAATGGGAGTATTGCCCACAGGTGTCGTCAGTTTTAGGACATTATACACAGGTATCATGAATTATTCGTGACAACCAATACAGAAAATGTATCATTTACACCCTGTGGTCAGTGACACCTTTAATAATTTGTTGTTGAGTGTTTTCAGACAGGTGGGAGAGAGAACTTTTGCAACTTTTGTAACTTATAATCTGACGCCCAGTTTTTGAGGAATCGGTTGATACAGTAAACACAATAATCGTTTATACCAGTGATTGGACAGCAGTTCAACACCAGTGAAACAGTATACTTTATATGCACAACTGTTGTGTAGATATAAAGGGCCTTTTCCACTGTAAATTTTGGCCATGCCGAGTCAAGCCATACTGTGCCAATTTGCGTTTCTATTGTCAGTTTAGACGCTCCATGCCACGCCAAGCTGCACCAGAGATGGACTTTCTCATTTCAGATGAGCCAGGCCTGTGCAGATTCCAGAGTTGGGTATAGGCCTAATGCGTTACAGTACTTTGATTAGTTTTTGCAGTAACGAGTAACCTAACGCGTTAGTTTGCTGTTTGAGTAATCAAATACTTAAGTACATTTTCAAACATCAGTTACTTTCGTTACTTTTAGAACGCTGGTCCTTCAGCTCCGAAACAGCAACGGCTGTGGTTTGGTTCTAATAACGGAGATAACGTTAAACCTATAAGTCTGAAAGAAGCCATGAAGCTTGTGGCTCGCTACGTGGTCGGAGAAATGCTGCCGTTGTCTACGGTGGAGTCTAAATAGGTGGAGTAGGACTCGCTGACAGACATATTTCAGACTCAGGACTTGCGTTATGCCTGGTACACGCTACACGCTGGTACTCACCAATTATCC
>NC_065510.1:40515021-40552521 GCF_006386435.1 Epinephelus moara
TGATGGGAGAATTGGATCTCAGTGAAGGGTGAAGTGGTCCATAACTTTAATTTTGGAGACAAAAAATGTAGGCTTAGCGCCCTGTGGTCCATTGCCCAATAGGAAATGTAGAATACTCAAAAGTACTTTAAAAGTGCTTGAGTTACTTTTCTCAGGGAGTAACGTTGGAAGTACTTTTAAAGTAATTGGGTTACTTTGGGATGTGAGGATTGTTAAGACAACATCTGTACAGATGTGAAGCCCTGAGTACACCTGACTGATCTTTAATAAAAGCTGTTGTCTTGTTTTTTTTCCCTCTGAAAATATTAACCTAATGATCAGACACAATTTATTTAGCCTGTGTATTTGAGGGGACAGGTCTGCTCTGCAGCAGCAAACTGACATGATGCTGATTTACATGAGAATTCATGTAAAATGGAGTTTGAACCATGACCATAAATTTCAGATTGCCTGTAAATCATTTTAACAGGATGTGAGTGTTTCTGTGACTTCCTGTAGAGACTGAAGGCTGCTGGAAACTGTCTGGAAAGTGTCCGACTTCATTGCAGCTATTTGTCACTGCCTCCTGCTGTAGCCACCTGATCCCATCTACTTTCCTCAAGGTGAGATGCAGTTCATCTCGAACGAGCCTTCTTTTGGCCATGTTGATTTGCGTTTCCATCGCCAGTGGATCCAGCTCAGAGCCTCAGGACAATCATGTTTATGTGCCGCTGCACTGCCAGCTGTCACTGCTGGGTCCTGTTCATTGTATATATGGTATAAGTGCCCTCACCTTAAGATGTGTTGACAAATGTTGGTGAGCAATTCTCAGCAGACCAAACTAACCAACTAAGTTACTATAGAAATGTGATTATGATATGTATAAAAACATACAAATGTATTTCATTTGTTTGTAGACACGTACAATGCCAACATTGTCTTGTGGTGACTGGGCCGGTTGTACCTGTAATCACATCCAACAGTAAAGTTACGGTGCACCAGCAAACCCCAGAGTACACTTCTATTGCATCACTGCATTAAGTTGCTCTTAAAACTTAAGATTTAACAACCTGGAAAAACTAACTTGTGCTAAATGATAATTCTGTTTTTCTGATCTGTTTGTTTTACTGCCAGTGTCTCTCTATCACATTCCTTCTGCAGTCAAATATACAGGAACGACTTATCTTCTATGTTTGAAGTTGAAATGGAAAGCAACATTTTCATATATGAGGGAATCAGTGTGGAGGGAGTTTAGATGAATGTGTGTCTGGTATTAGTTGCTACAGACTATACAGTTGTAAAAAACAACAGGCAGCATGGTGCTACAGTACCTTTGTGTTGTCACTGAACAGGTATAGTAAACACAGAGGTGAAACAGCTGCTGATCGTCTCACTGCACAGCAGTAAGTTGATAAAAGAGCCTCTGTGCCCAAATATAATAACATTTGGATTTCTCTAAGACGATGGATGGTAGGAATGAGTGAGTGGTGTGGAGCAGCAGGCGTGAAACAGACTCTGAAATCTTCTCCACCCCATTCACCCCGACTGTGGGATTAACTACTGTCCCCACAGCAACCACAGCTGATCCTTTATACTGTCGTCAGCGTGGTGACTGTAACCTCTCCCTCTCTCACACACAGACACACACAGCTGTACATATACAGTATATAATGTGCAGATATAAGACAGCCTGTCATATTTACAGTAGACAGACATTATTTACTCCTTCCCTCACTCACTCTGTCTCTCTTACAGTCTCTCCTACGGTCTGTAACTCTCCAAAATTAAGCTCACTGCTCACTGTAATTGGATTCTGCAGTTAGATACGCATGCAGATGTTGAATGAGCAGCTGTTGAGCTGAGCTGTATTTTTATGAGACTGTGAATTTATCTCATATACTCTATGCCTATATATATATTTTTTTAACTTTCTGTGTATTCTGATTAAGCCACAGTATGAGGACGGACCTGTTACTTGTTGTCTGCATTATGTAAGCAGATGTTTTATAATCATTGCTTATAGCTACAAGGACTGTAGATTTCCCCCTCAGGCTAACCTCAATTTGAGATCAGTGAATGAACGGGGAACCCTTCTGCAGAAGAGAATAACTAAACTACTACAACTGGTTTCAGTGCAGTTTCGTGTGTATGTAGGTATGTATGTATGTTTATGTGTTTTTAGCCATACTGGAGGTGTTGCCCTTGGGATGGCATTGTTGGTCTGTTGGTAGGTCCCATAGACCAGGCATGTCCAAAATTTGGTCCCGGGCCAATTGTGGCTTGTCTTTCAAAATATACTATCTGTGGTCCGCCCGGTTAATCAAGCAAGATCACTTTACATTTTTTTCTGTTCACCTCATGACGGCAGGACTATCATACAGTTTGTAGACATGCACCAAGTAGGAGCTACGCATGATGGGCCCTGAAACAGCTACTGTATATTTTACAGTCAACATACATATTAACAATCACCAGCACAAATCTGTATACGACAAAAATACCAAATTAAATAAGAATTTACTTTTTTAAACGGTTTATTTATATTTTATATAGTTTATGTCAAATAAATGAAATAAACATATAATTCTGATATACATTGTCACTGACTATTTCCCAAAAGAAAAAAAAAGAAACATTGACCGAGATGGGTTTGCAAGGGCATCTATGGCAGATGACAGCATTTGTATTTTAATGTGAGTTCTTTCTTGAAAACAGGCATATTTCTGAGGTGGCAAGCTGAAACACTCCCAAGGGCCCCTTCGCTGCTTCAGAGAGAGCGGGCCCTCCAACCACTCTTTCTACAAGCCCTCCCATCCCATGGGTCCCAGTGAAACTGCACTGCCTGCACTGTCTATGTTTACACCCCTGGATGCCACAGACTGTATAACATAATAGCTCCCCAAAATTTAAGCCAAAACATTTTGATCGACCCCTAGTGTCTGGCCACAGTATAGGTCATGACCCTGCCACCTCCATGTTAGCAGCTGGGACGTATGTGGTACACAGGAAATACATTTTTTCCAAACATAGTTTCTGTCATTTCAGGAAGTTCTTATGACCTTGGTGTATATAAGTGTTTGTCTTTCTGAAAGTTTGGTTTTAATTAGTTATTTGATGCTATAAAAAAAGGGGTGGCGTGTCAAGCTTGACAGCTGATCAATGGCGCTGCTTGTGATTAAGTCGAGCTGGTGTATTGGCAGGATCTTGACAGCACGGGAAGAACGAGATGCTTTGTCCATCTGTATGTACTGTCTATAGTAAGTCCAGTTTGGTCCAGACTGAAATATCTCAGCAACTATTGGACAGACTGCCATGAAATTATAATCCCCAGAGGAATCTTGCTGAGTTTTGCTGATCCCTAGACTGCTCTTATAGAGCCACCATGAGGTTGACATTTTTGGCTTTTGGTGAGATATCTTGTGAACTATTGGATGAAATTTGGTTGAGACATTCATGGTGCCCAGAGGATGAATCTAAGTGACTTTAGTGATCCCCTGACTTCTCCAGCAGCATCACCGTCAGGTCAAAATGTTGATTTGTGCAATTTTTGCTTTTTTGACCCAAAACTAATGACATTCAAATACTAGCAGGGTAACACGCTATGCTAACAACTACAACATGGTAGCTACCTGCTTTGCATCAGCATGTTAGCACTGTCATTGTGAGCATGTTAGCATGCTGCCATTAGCATTTGGCACAGCCTCACAGAGCTGCTGGTGCGTCTGTAGACTCTTAAGATTGAAGATGTGCAGGTTGGTTTTATATTTGGCATGTTGTTTGATCTCAGGGAAAGTAATGGCCCTGATGGATGAGCATAAATTCAATAATCTGACAGAATCTCAGTCACACTGAGCGCACAATCAACTTCAAAGTAAATTTTATATTAAAGCAGGTGAGCTTCACTGTGAGCTGCCAATCAGCTGTCGCTCTCTGTCACAGGCTGGTTGGGTAGCAGAGGGAAAACAGTGTCTAAATGCTTTCAGCTTAGTGTTTCCCTTTGAATGCAGCTAGAATTACTTTTTCTAAAAAAACAAAAACCCTTATTGCTTTATGTCTGGCCTGTCGAGGAAACAGTACACTACCAATTTCATCTTTCTCATATTTGTGGTTTGAGCCTGTGGACTTGTAATGAAAAGTCTGAGTGCATAATTAAAAGCTTAATAGAGAGAGAACTGATACCTGCACAAAGAGAGAGCAGGTGTGTGTGTGTGTGTGTGTGTGTGTGTGTGTGTGTGTGTGTGTGTGTGTGTGTGTGTGTTTACCTGAAGGGCAGCAGTTTGGGAGGAGTATGTGTTTTCTCTAACACTCTCTTCACCAGCTGTTCATTTTCCTCAGGATACACTGAGCGCGTGCAGTAGACCACCGTCTGAACCTTTGGGACTTACAGAAAAGGGGAGAATACAAACAGTTATCCTAAGTTCTGCTCTTATAGTGCCGACATCTTATCAAGATATAAACAGGAGAAACAACTGCACAGACAGTGTTTTAGTAGTCTGTTTATTTGTGTTTAATATAGTGCTTCATTGCTCTGTAGGCCTATCTTTGTGTGTATATGTGTGTGTGTGTGTGTGTGTGTGTGTGTGCATGCTTTTAATATATACTCACATGAGAGAGCATGTGCTAGTAGTTGTGCCTGCTGGGCGGCTATTGTGTGTATTTTGCTGTGGGATACATAACTTCGACACAAGTCTGGCAGTAGATCCCAGTCTGTCAACAGAACCAAACTTATTTATACTTAACAAAAATTTAAACATAACACCTTTGTTTGTACTCCCATTTTTCACAGGTTTGAGTTAGAGATAGATATATGTCAAATTTTGGTCACAAATTTTTTAAAATCCGTATTAGTGAGCACTTCTCCTTTTCCAAGATAATCCATCCGAACGCATTTGTGACCAGAATCTAACAGGTATAAATCTATTGAGTGCATGAAAAAGTCATACAGCTTGAACTTAAACCTGTGAAAAAAGGGCGCAAAAACAAAAGGGTTTACATTTTTGCTCAGTGTAGCATTTTTTGTCATACTTGACAAATTTAATAAAAATACACTACATTTATCAATATTTCTATGTATTTATTTCCCTATAAGTTCATTTGTTACGTACCTCCATGTTCACTGTGGATGGTAGGCACGGGGTCATTGAGTGCAGAGGACGAACACTGAGGCAGCACTATGATGACCTTTAAACGCTGGACAGCAGCGTCCCACTCATCCAGACCAAGAAAGGCTTCTGAGAGTACTCGCACATCTACATTGGACATGAATGGCATCAGAAATGTCATGCGAAAGTACAGAAGTTGTGCTCATAGATTAGAATGGAAAAAGCCTAAAAAAATGTCCATTACACTTACATAACAGACCTGCATTAAATACTTTTAGAATATATTTTGTCTCTACACTCCTTTTATCACTCACTTTTGATGTCCATTTGTGTGAGTAGTTCTTGTATCTCCTCTATGTGTGAGGGAGTGTGATCAGCTCCACACACCAACACTCGGACAGAGCGGGCAGAGGCCGCCACAGCGATGTGAGCCACAGTCATAGCTGAGAAGGACCCCGCCACCAGGACATCTCCATTATCAAACAGCAGGGGGCGTAATGTGCTCACTGCCACACACACACTCCTGTCCTGCAACAAGAGACACACAGATGCACACATCTTATTCAGACATACAGAGTATTCTCCAATAAATCTGCCTTTAATGAAGTGTACATACATAAACATGTCATTAGTGCGCCATAAGTAGAGGAACCATAAGATTAGCGTCATTTGTGCTGAATGGTTGGCCAGCGAGGATAAGAAGAATATCTAAATTTACTCTGTTGGTGCAGTTCATTTTTTAAAGGGACAGTTCACCTCAAAATCAAAACTACATATTCTTACTTCTTACCTGTAGTGCTGTTTATCAGTCTAGATAGTGAGTTGCTGAGAGTTGGAGATATCGGCTGTAGAGATGTCTGCCTTCTCTCCAATATAGTGGAACTAGTTGGTACTCAGCTTGTGGTGCTCAAAGCACCAAAAAAAGTGCATCGGAAAAACTCATCAGCAATAACTCTTTGCAGAAATCATGACCTGGTCACTCAAGATGATCCACAGACCTTGTGAGGAGATTAATGTGGGAATTATTTTCTTTCTTCTGAACAACACCTTCCAACTGCACTGCACAGAGGGAAGTGTGCATCTACTGCTAGCTAACCTAGCACCACTGAGCTAGCTAACATTACAGCTCAGTTGGTTGAGGATCTGATACATTTTGTACTGTCACGAAACTGCTCACAACAAGGTCTGTGGATTATCTTGAGTAACCGGGTCATGATTCCTGGAAAGAAAAATTGATGTTGATTTTTTCAAATGCATTTTTTGGTGCTTGGAGCACCACAAGCTTAGCGCCATCTAGTTATATTATACTGGAGAGAGGACAGACATCTTTATGGCTGATATGTCCAACACTCGGCAACTCATACCAACACAATCTAAATTTATATATAGCATTATAGGTAATAGAAAAAATACATAGTTTTGACTTTTGGGATTAACTGTCCCTTTTATTTCATTTTTCAATTCCACTTACGAAAGTAAAGAGCCAGTAAAGTAAAAGTACTTCTACTATAGTTGGACATGTACTCTTTCCATAAGTCAGTCTTGTACCTGTCTTCTAAAATTACCTTCAAAAGCACCCGAGGGAGGAGAGCATGTTTCTCATTAATGAGTGTTACCTATATTAAGCTCAATTACACACTTCACTACACGCACAAGTTCATATACGTACCTGTGTGTTTAGTGCATGTGTAGTTATGAGGCTGCTGTGCTGCAGCAGAGCATGAAGCTGTTGGGAGAAGACAAGTGTGTCTGGACAGAGAGGGTCTCTGCAGAACGTTGCCTCCCTGACGTCAGCGATGATCTTCACTTCACACAAGCCGGCGCTTTTTAACACTTCACACACTTCCTCAACACTACAGAGAAGATAAGATGTAGAGGATATTTATGACAAATATTGTGACTCAAATGCACTGCAGGTTTTTCTGTTAAACATTGTTGCAGCATTTTAAGCTTTGCATCAATAACCACGGGAGTACTTTTTACCCCCAAGCTAAAAGAATGCTGAACCCTTCTGTCTCAGATACGCCCCGCTAAACTTCACTCACCATTAACTTCGTACTGCAGTCCCCCCAAACAGAGCCTGTCATATTAAACTCAGTGTCATTCTATGAACAGCCATTCTGTTAAACACTCGTCTTTACACTGACGTCATGTGCTCCTATAGAACCAAATAGATTATATGTGAAGTCTATGTGCCATAGAGAAGAACAGAGGAGTCCTGCTGAATGCACAAGAGTCATATAGATAATTTAATATGTTCAATATGTCCTTAAATGCAGGCGGTTCAGGACATGAGAAAATATCAAATAAGAGCAGAATGAATGTGTGAACAAGTGTGAAATAAACAAATGACTGCATGACCCTCTTTCTGCGTGTGTGTGTGTGTGTGTGTGTGAGAGAGAGAGAGAGAGAGCGTACCTTGTCTTGTGAGTATTGACCCAGGCGTAAAGTGGCAGACATTTTGCTCTGTTCTGTTTGGTCCTGACAGGATCAGACAGAAAACGGGAGACGCTTTGCAGATTCTGTTTTACTCTGCACCGAGCTAGAGATGCTGCCAGCTTGGTCTTACACCTGCAACAAACACAACAGCCTGATTAACTTAGGCATATATCATGTCACTTTTTTATGTCTTTCACCTTCAGTTTGTTTGCTTTCCAGATTTAACTACAATTTCAAAGTTGCATTAGCAATAAACTCTTAAAGCTACAGTTGGTAACTTTTATGAAAATAACATTGTGGCATATTTGCTGAAACTGTCACTATATTCTGAAAGAAGTACATCAGTCACTAAACCAACCAACCGACCGGTCAATCAATCAATCAATCATTCATTTATTTGTCACATGAAATTATACAAGGCACAACTCCAGTGAAATGTGATCCCATCAGCTCCTTCAACTTGTACAGTGTAATTTAGTCCTTTTGCATCTGCTTGTTGGCTGCTTTATAATTGTCCATGTTTCTGGATGGCTCTGGTATGGTTGCTCCTGAAGAACAACAGCAGCGCCGCTCTGCAGCCACCTCTGAAGGGTGTATAGCAGGGAACCACAGCAGGAGCAGGACAGCACCTCACATTTCTATCATGACACCAGTCCTTATTGTCTGTAAAGCACACGCCTCGTCTCCTTCTCTCACTAGAGTCCTCTGCTCTGTCTGGCTTGTCGGTTATATCCTGTGTGTTACGAGTCCTGAGAGGTTATTTGTGCAGACTGTGAAAACAAATTTCCTCTATAGAGGACAATAAAGGTTGAATCTGAATCTACGGCTTTAAATGCAAGATGTTAATGCTTAACACCTACACATGCCTGCGCACACACATGCACACACACCTCTGCAGACTGCTCTCCAGATTCCTGACTTCCTGCGCAGGCTCCTCCCCTTCCTTTTTTGAATGTTCACGCAACAAAAACCTTCGGTCCTGGAAGTCAAACAGCATCACCATCGCCAATGGCAACAGGTCGCTGGACTGAAAAACATGGGCGTTTTTATCATCATCGTCATGATCATCATCATCATCATATGGAATATAAGGTATGTTGGCAAAATACCTTGTTTTCATTTTGACTTGTCATGATTACAAGAAAACCACAGTTCCAAAATTGTTAACAGTGACTCAGTTCCACCAAGTGTTCCAGTGAGTCATGACTGTGAACCAGCCTGCATAAAACCAGGACCCTGGAACTAACTCACCTAAACACAGTACAGTCATTTTTAATGTTATCAATTACACTTGTACTTTTCCTGCTATGACAAAAATGTCTGCTGTGAAGAAGATCAATTGTGATCATCTTCAGTGATAATTAATATCTTTGGCCACCTGGGGGCAGTGGAAACAAGTTGTAAACACAACAATGATGTCTCATCTGTCTGCAAATAATAACAATTACACATACAGCAGATATGGAGCAACATTAGAATGCATTAAGAATCATGTTTTTGGCCACCAGGTGAATGTAAGTCCAATATTCAATTTCTTTTGACTCTGTTTTTGGTCTCCACCAACTATAATATCAACCATAATATTTGTCTCTTTAGCTGCTAAATGCTGCACTATGTTCACCAGCTAGTCTCTAACTGTATGTGTGTTAGCTGTTTGCTGCTGAGCAGGAGGTGTACAGGGGCTATAGGGGTTTTTGTTTCTTTTTTTTTTTTCTTGCTAAAAACAACTTCCTGCTGCATCTGTGGGTTTGTCACTACAAGCAACCCCTTTCACATTACATTCATTCCTAATATTAGGAAAATGATCAGCAAGTCTTTTCCCAAATTTCCCTTTCTGTCTTTTATAGCCGCATGAACACTATTCTTTCCATAAACTTCAATTAAAGTCTCAGTGTGTGTGTGTGTGTGTGTCTGAATATGTATATTGCACCAAAGAGGCATATGGAATCACTAAGAGCTGTGCAGCTTTTATAGTCACACTTGCAGACTAATGATCTGCCAGCCTGCTCTATGTTTCACCCATTCCTTAATAAAGTCATCCATTACACACACACACACACACACACACCCACACGCACACACACACACACACACACACACACACACACACACACAGGTTAGATGTGTCTCTTTATCCATGTATGTGTCATTGCACAGTGTTTTATAGACAGTGTTTTATAGTGTCCCAGTTGGAGGGTGCGTCTGCCTCTCTCCTGTGTGCACCATTTGCCACCTATAACCAGCCAGACTCCGTCCAGATCTGAATACAAATGGCCTTTAACTGCATCCCCGTCACCCTCACTTATTCTCACAGAACACGGCTACTTTATCTGAAGACAGATAACTCCCAGACAGTTTAACAGTCAATAAGTAAGTGCTGAGGTGTTTTTACTTTCAGTTTTGGGTTTGAGACCACTCATGTTAAATCTGGTGGGACTCACAATGTGCTGAGAAGTGTGGAAGCAGCTGTCAGTGATGATGTCCTCCAGTAAATCTTGGTCTAGGAGAAAAACGATGTTGTTAATGGGCAGAAAAAATATCAAAACATCAGTTGGATTTCATATCAAACACATTAAAGCTAATAGAGAGAAATCTTAAAGGCTCAGTTCACCCAAACTGCTAAAATTGATAGCTACACAAAAATAAAATCAAGGTATCCTTATGAAACGGTTCGTATGATTTCTTATGAATTAGTGCCACAAGCATGGTTGGGTGTCCCGTGGGCGTCGGTAGCGTAGTGGATAGTGCCGGCGCCCCATGTACAGAGGCACCGCCTTGTTGCAGCGGCCGAAGGTTCAAATCCAGCTCGCGGCCCTTTGCTGCATGTCAGTCCCCACTCTTTCTCTGTCTCCCCATTTCACTCTCTGTCCTGTCAATAAAGACAAAAAGCCCATAAAAATAATCTTTAAAAAAAATGGTTGGGTGTCCCATTCTCAACTAGGCCCTATTATAGGATCTGATACCAGACTCCTAGACTGCGCCAGGAATATAAACCAAAAAAGTTTCTACAGCTTCCAGGTATACCTGCGCTATATGTGGCCCCATGATGTGCCGTAGTGTTTCTCTGGCATGGCCCCGCCTGTTTACATTGTAATGACATCCCAAATTTTTAAATGGGAAAATGCGTTTTGGGCTGCAAGGGATTTTTTGCTGCAGTGCAGTGAGTGGCCACGGGGAAAAAAAATGGTAGCAAGGTTTAGTGGCATTGCTAAGGCAGCTTAACATTATGACATGATGTGACCTGTTGACATAACTTTATGTTTTGTTTCCACATGGTCACGAACACCGGTCTCCTGGGTGCTGTTTGAACCAACCACCTCCTCAACCTTCTTCCCTATGAAGACTTTATCGTCATTTATATTACATGGCCTCACTTCCTTGTTTGCCCCTGACAGCCTGCAGTGCATAGGTCATATGATTACATCTTATATCTTGGCTATTAAATACATGGTTATATGCGAATTACAGTGCATTACTTTTTGTAGTTGTAAGTACCAACAGTGAATCAGAACAGCACTGCTCCATCCAGCTTAGTCTTGGCAAGGTGCTGGAAACATCAATAAGTCCGAACAGGTAGAAAAGATTTCCGCACTATGACATCTATGCAGTGTTTCACTTTATTCTTGAGCTTTCGGTCTGTTAGATCTTTATCAGAGTATACATCTGATGAAGGTTTAATAGACCAAAGCTCAAGAATAAAGTGGAACACTGTGTCAGATGTAAATGAGTGGAAATCCATTCTGCCAGTTCTTGCAGCGAATGAAATTGTGTGAATTGGACTAATAGATACTTATCAGTGCAGCTTTTTCACTGCTCCCAGCAACACAGACATACAAGTCAATTCAGATGCACTGTACTGAGCAATAGCTCCAAAGCTGGCCAAATAAAATCAAAACTATCTGCAGATACCTGTCACCCCCTACATGTGCAGTCAAATACTGTGTGTGCCTGCTCTGCCCTGTGTGTACGTGTGCCTTTGTGTGTGTGGCATTGTGTGTGTGTCCATGCCATGCGCCCTCTTATCGCCTCCCATACAGACATCTGCTGCACCTCCAGCTCAAGTAATTTGCAGTCACATGGAGAAATGTAATGTATGACTACATATACTATTTAATCTACAGTCTGCAGTTGAAGCCGCTTTTCAAAAGTGGATATTGGAGTTGACACATGCTGCAGCTCCACATGGCATTCATTATGGAGATAAGGCTTCCTTATAGGAGGTGAGTAAGGTCTGCAGAGATAGCAGGAGAGTAGATCAAATTAATTTCTCCCTGACTTTATGTTTAACCATCAGCCCGTGCTCTCCAGGCAGGGTGCGTGCTTCTGCTTAAATCTCAAAGTTAGTAACTTCAGTAATTAATACATTTAAGTGTGTTGAAGGCGAGTTGGTAGGCCTGTCTCTGGGTGGCTTTGTCGCCACTCTCTGGTAGTGGCGCGTCTGTCTTCTTCCCATAATGCAGAAGTTGTTGTGCGACCTGCTTCTCTGTACGCAGCTGCTGGAAAACGTCTGCTGCCTGCAGGTAGGCCTGATCTGAAGGAGGAGAGACTGTAGAGAGAGGGGATGAAGTAAGGAGATTGAATTGGGAAGGGTGAGGAAGAATAGAGGTTTGTGGGATATTAAAGTAGAGCGTTGATGCAAATTGGAGAGAGAGGATACAAGGAAATGTCATGAAAGGAGGTGAGGAGACATCAGATGAATTAAGTTACAGTGCATGCCCTTAGAAATGATACTGCTGACTGATACTGTAGCTGCTAACAGTAGGAGGTTTAGATATCAATAGGCAGTTGGCCTTTGTCACAGCAGACATTTTATCCTAAGCTCTAACTTTAGGATAAAGTTTTTTTCTTCTGCTTCAACTGCGGCCTACAGCTCAGCTATAGGTGACTGCAACCTGAGGCCACACAGGTATATCTGAGAGCCTTGTCTTTGTTTTCACAATAAAAGCCCTTGCCCTTTGTCCGGTGTTGAACTCATGGATGGATTACTGAACGGGCCTACCGGGCACAGGCCCAGGGGCCCAAAGTGTCAGAGGGCCCCCCGTGGCCTTCACCTGCAAAATGTCACTCCAAGAGACTTAAATACATGACAACCAAAAGGGGCAAAACAACCACAAAGTGACTCAAAATCACTACAAAGAGCCGCAACCTTGACCAAGAAGACACAAAAATAACTGCTAAGACACACAAAATGTCTACAAAGAGATGCTAAGGAACTACAAAGAGACTCAAAACGACCACAAAGACACACAAAATTTCTACAAAGACATTCAAAGCAAATACAAAGAGAAAGGAAGCAACTACAAAGATGACTTTAAAGACACACATCGTGTCTATAAAGACATTCAAAGCACCTACAAAGAGACACAAAGAAACTCAAAATGTGTGCAAGGAGAGACAAAAAGACAACAAAGACACACAAGAAAACTGTAGACAAACAAAACCACAACAAAGAGATGCAAAGCAACTGCAAAGAGACTTAAAATGAACATAAGAAGACACAAAAAAAACACAGACTCACAAAATGACTCCAAAGACACAAAATTACAACAAAGAGATTCAAAGGAACTACGAAGAGATGCAAAACAGCTGCAAAGAAGCTCACATGACAACAAAAAAGGAGCAAAACAACCACAAAGTAACTCAAAATCACTACAAAGAGACACAAATCAACTACAATTAGACTCAAAATGACCAGTAAGAGACACAAAACCAAAGTGAAATGCATTACGACAACAAAGAGAACCCGCAGAAAGACAAAATGACCACAGAGAGATGCAAAACAACAAAATGAGGCATTTCTCCTGTGTAGGAGAGCTGGTGGGGCCTTCTGCATGCCTGTGCCCAGGGGCCCATTGTCTCATAATCTGCCCATGGTTGAACTGCCACTTTCATTATATAAAAAGAAAATTGATCAGTGTACGCCTGTACTTTTCTTACAGCCTGCTTGATAAATCTTTGAATATACACTGATCCCTTACACTGTGCTACAAAAGAGGGTTGAATAAGAATCTTACCTGCTGAAGGTAAAGGTGCATGAAGAGGGGAAAGAGGAGGTAAAAATGATACGGGCTCCTTGTGGTCCTGATGTGAGATGAAGACCTCCTCTGTCACAGAGCTCGTGTTCACATCCTCACTGCAGCCCACTGTGAGAGGGGGAACAGCTTATATTACACACTCACACAAAACAAACAAACACAACAGCAGCATAAAAACCTTACCTTTGCCTGCCATGATCACAGCAACAACACCAAACACTTGTCAAGCCTGTCTGTAAACAATTTTCAGTCTGTCTCTCAACATTTACGTCTTCTACTCTTTTATGCTCCCGCCAGCCTCTGCTGAGGCAGCTCACATCTAAACAGACACAAACATTGTTTGTTTACAGAGTTGAATCTGAGCTGTGCAAATGTAAATAAGACGCATAGTGCCAGTCAGGGCTGACATGTGATCCACCCTCCAGTTTCTGTGAATGTGAGACAGTGCGGCTGTTGGACGCCGTGGGTAATTGGGCTCCTCCTGGTGCAATTAGACGGCCAGTCACATACATCAGCATGAATAAATTATAGGCCGCTGTCCGACCCTGGACAAAGGTCCACCTCTCACTGACCTGCTTCACTTGTTTTTGTGCAGTTTCTCTCTCTCTCTCTCTCTCTCTCTCTCTCTCACACTCACACACACACACACACACACACACAAATATGAAGCAACAGTATACAGGATGTGGTTTGATTACAGGGGTGGAAAAGGTGCTCAGATCTTGTACTTCAGTAAAAGTAGTAATACCACATTGTAGAAGTATTCAGTTACAAGTAAAACCCCTGCAATCAATACTTTCTTAAGTAAATGTACATTAATATTAGCATAAAAAAATATACTTAAAAGTAAAATACTCATTATGCAGAATGGCCCATTGCAGAATAATATATATCATACTATTGGATTATAATTATTGATGCATTATTGTGCTCATCACTTCAGTGTCGCAGCTGCAAAGCTGGAGCTCATTTGTATTACTTTATACACTGCTGGGTAGGTTAATCTTTACGTAACAACCTATTGTACTTCATTAAGTTTATATTTTAGATTAATAATCTGAATCTGCAACGTAACTACAATCATCAAATAAATGGAGCGGAGTGCCTCAGAATTGTTCTTAAGATTTTAGGGGATTTAGTGTTGTCTGGTGGTGAGGATTGCATCTTGCAACCAGCTGAAACTTCTCCTGGTTAGAATTCCTTCTGTGTTCATTCATCATTGAGAAGGTTAACCAGGAGTGAAATCTCTCCAAAACAAATGCACCCAGTGAATAAAACCAGTAAAGTCCTTGTAAAAAGCAGTTTGATAGAGCTGCAGAAAGGCAGCTTATTTAGCGCCTGTTGTGTATTTGTTTTTTCCCACCGATAACTGAATTTAACTTAACTAATAACTTAAGATTCAGACATTCAGGAGGTTTTCACTGAAAGACATATTAGCCGCAAAGGTTTCCTCCTCTCCAAAACACATAGGCATGGTGATTTAAATTGGTAAAAACACTATGTAAAGCAGTTTCATGTTGTACACTCTTGCTGCGTAGGGGCTGCTAACTACTATAACTGATGGGAAAACGCAAAAATGCAAAAACGCAAAATGCAAATGGCTCTGTCTAGAGCCAGTGTTTGGTTTGTCCGCTCTGGGCTACTGTAGAAAGATGGCAGTGCAAAATGGTGATCTCTGTAGATGAGGACCCGCTCCATCAATCTAAAGTAACGAAAATAAAATGATTATTATTTTAAGAATTTATTTCCAAATAAGATATAGTGGAGTAGAAGTAAAAAGTAGCAGGAAATGCATATACTCAAGTAAAGTACTCTGAATTGTAGTTAAGTACAGGACTTGAGTAAATGCACTCAGTTACTTTCCTCCACTGGGTTGAAGGCAGTGATGTAGGTCTTTGGATGACATCACTTGACTTGACAATGAGAGCTGGCACCTGAGGGATTAACATCAGGAAGTCACTGGGAACACTAGCCTCTAATTAAAGTGGATTAATAGAGAGAAACACAGATGGAACGTAATCAGCTTTCACAGCGCTCATCAATGTTTAAGCACAAAGTTGGAACTGACCAGAAATGTGCAGCGTGTCCAATAAGGCCATGTCAGTGCAAATGGAATAAATTAATGAATATCAAACAGCAGTGATTTAATGAGTGTGAGGCAGTTTCCTCTGCTCCACAGGCAGGAGAAACTCTTAAGTCCACTTTAGAGGAGCAGGACTGGAAGAAAAGGCTACAGCGGCTTAGTGTAATCTGCATAGACGATGATGGGCTGTTTAAAATTGCATAGCAGGTCTTACCTTTGTCATTCAGAATCCCCCTCACAGGAGCAACATGGCTCATCTTCTCAAAGAAATGCAGCCTGAGCAAATATCCAGACTCTGACCACCAACCTCAAACTGGTGGTCTCTGCTCCGCACTGGGTATCACATAGTGTCCCAGTGAATTAGAGTACCTCATACACTCATCACCTCTTTGACTTGCGTGGTTTTGTTCTGTCCTGAGTTTGAAATACCATGGCAACAATATGATAATGAAGGAGGCCTTTCTTCTGTGAGACGGATATACAGTAAAAATATATAATATATTCTGTTTTTATTACCTTTAATACTGACAGGTCACCATCATGTGTTATCCCTGTAAGAGTCTTGTTAAGAGTATGCAGTACAGTATACAGTACCGTGTCTGACCAGTTGGACTTGTTGTAAACTTTATTCATACAGTCTCCTGATGAGTGACAGCAGGGAGGCATCAGACAGGCAGACCAGATTGAGACTGCCCCCTACTGGCCACTGCAGTGCTTCACATCTCAAGCTGTGGTTCAGATGTAATTCATTTCATTCATGCACCAAAGGCATAGGTGTCATTTACACTGGGGACACTGAGGACATGTCTTCATCACTTTTAAAAGCATACTTTGTTAAAATTTCAACACATACCAGCTCTTAAAGTCTGGGAGTTATGAGTTAATTAAATTAATGAATGTGTCATCAGCATCATTAGGTGCCACATGCACATTTAAAGAGGACTGAAGACTTAGAAGGGAAACTTGTAAATGAGAAAAGTTCATCTACAAGAAAAAATAAGTATGTGAAAGCAATACAAGTGTTTGACACCAACTACTCTGACCTCATACTGATCTCCCCATTACAGTATCTAAAATCACACAGAGCAGGTTAGGAAGACTGTGTCAGAAAGGTGTTTTTTTCTCCAAACCAGTTTTCAACATACATAAAGTGACGCCCTTGGCTAAAGGACTCACAGTACCAGAAACTCTGTTGAGTAAAAGTGACTTTGAAAATGCAACATCGGTCCCTCCCCTGTTATCACATCTCGCCTACACAGGCTATTTATGTTAGCTACGAATTGCATGAGAGAACTTGCTCTGCGTAGGTTAACTTTTCATTCTTGTGAAACGCAACAAAGGTAACTTCATTTGGCATGCCACAGCAATGTCAGCGGTTGGGACTCTTCCTTTTGTGTGCACTGCAATAGTACAGTTATGAGATCTAGTGGGTTTCACCACAGCCCCTTGGAGCTGTTAGAAAAGTTCCTTTACATCCTGAGAGCTCTTTTCATGCTGAGTCTAAAGAAATTGGTTGTAGATTAACCATTTCATCAAAATGACTCTCTCTGCAGCCACAGGAGGCTACATCAGTTATTATTTGTGACCTGCTGCTTCTTATTGTTTTCCTTTTCTCCTCTGAATATAGTTTTGCTTATCTGGCTCGGTGTTGCTGGAATCCCAGCAGAAGCCATTGCTCAGCTGCTGTAGGTAGGTAGGCCTACAATCAGTGTCAAACACTGTACTGTGTCTCTGTTTCATTGCTTTCAATTGTATAAAAGTGGAAAACTAGAATTTGAAATGAGTGTTCTGTAGGCTACATCATTTTTATTTGTGCTAGTCTGGTAAAGTGTTATTAGACTAAATAGAAAATGATTAGCTTCTCTCAATGTTATGCTAAATTCCTCAGAACTTTAGCGAGCTAGTATACATTCTGTACATTAGCTAGCCAACAGACAATTTATTCTGAGCATATGCTACATTCTAGCTTTATGTTGCCATCATTTGTAGAGGGAAAACTCATTTTTACAACACCCTACATGATATTGCTTCATATTGTAACATCATAACACTTCACTTCAACCAGGACATGTATGAAAAGGTAGATAATGTTGGCCTCAATATGTGATTTTGCGCTGGAACTGTAATTGTGGAAATAAATAATAATAATTTTTTTTTTAAAAAGTGTTTTTTCCTGCAATTATGTCTCCTGTGTTTTACTCTCCAACTCTTCCATTTCACACTGAATGATATTTTTTATTGGTGAAAAATGTGACAAAATTTAAAGTAAAAAGAGTTTAGAATAGTCTCTATTAAGTGTTAATGAACCAGGTTGAACATTGTTACGATACTGACTTGTTTTGTAGGCTTTGTAAAAAGATTGCCAACTGTCATAAATAGTGAGAAAAGCACTTAAACTCAGTGGGCATCTTCCTTTAAACTGAAGTCATAAATCAGAGCTGTGTGACATCTGTATGAGACCAACAGGGGGAGACATTTTACTGAGGTGTGTCAGCGTTAGAGTGCGGCCTCCTTCCTGCAGTGTGTGACACATTTCAAAGCCACTTTCTGGCCTTTATTTGATTTGAGTTCTTGACCGTTAAGAATGTATGAAGCTGCCTCTTCACATCAGTCAGCTGCAGGAACAGGGCGCACACTAAATTCAGCAGATGAGACCAGTGTCTAAATCAGTAGTATTGGAGCATGAGGGATAAACACAAAGTAGATTTTGGTAGTTTATTAGTGCTTGGTAAGCTGCAGGGGGTTCATCATTGTGTGGAAAAACCTCAGTGAGCTTTTTTGGGGGCCAAATGAGCCTCGCTTCGCTGCGGGTGAGAGTACAGCTGGAGAGATTATCCCATCCAACACGCGTCATCAATGTCGCCTCACAACAGGCCTCCAGTTGCTCCCTATGTGTCGTGTTTGTGTGGGTGTTCTCGTGTGTGTGTGTGTAACAGCGTATTCAATAATCGGCCCGGTTGGAGACGGCGGGTCGTGCGGCCATAAGCCGACCTGGAATTTTCTCAATAAAGGTCTAATCTGTACGGGAAGCTGTACAGTGCTTGAAGGAGTTTCTTCTCTCTCTTTAATCATAGCTTCATACACTCACACCAGGGTTCTTCAATCACATTCAGTATTATCTTTTCTTTAATGTGAGTGTGTTGTCTGCTTGAGTGACCTTGAGTTGATCTACTGCATAAAAGGGCCAGGTGTCCTGCAGGTTTTCTGTGGCCAAAAGTAGTCAAGTCAGTTTTATTCATGCACCCTAATGTCACAAATAATAATAATAATTAATAATAATTTGCTCACAACGTTTTACAATCTGTACAGTATATGACACCCTCTGTCCTATGACCCCTGATTTTGATGAGGAAAAACTCCCCCAAAAAACCCTTAAACGCAGGGGTCTTCAACATTTTCAGGCTAAAGAGTCCTTTACTGAAAGAGAGACGGAGCAGCGACCCCCTACTGCATACTGTATAAAACTCAGTTGCACTTGAGATAATTCTCTGAATATTTTCGGGTCTTCTCTCATTTGCGCTTACCTGCAGCTGCTAGGTCAGCAGCAGTTGTAGCATGGCTAGGTGTATTAGCCTCACCCTCGGCACTTTTGCCAGTGGTTTCTGAGGTGGGTGTTGTGTCAGACTCTCTTGTCGCTCGAAAAGTTATGAAACAATCCACTGTAGCTCACAAGAATGTCTGTAAACTTTGAATAATGACACAGCTAATTGGCTAGTATGTTCAATAGTATGTAACTGAGAGCTAACTAGGTCACCTTGACATTATGGACAGGTGCTGCACAGTAAAGACAAAAAAGGGGATTTGTGCAGGGATTCAGAGATAGCTAGCTCACATGATAGTACAAGGATTCTTGGGTAACAGTTAGCCTGTTGTTACTGTTGTGTACTGTAAATGAAATGGGTTTTATGAATGGGCCAACTTATCTTCTATGTTGGATTTCAGACACATTTTAATTTAAAATAGAATAAAATAAAATTAGAAAACTTAAGTAAAAACTTGAAGGAGTACCCCCCTTTTGGGTAAAAAAATTGAAAATTTAAGAAACCCCGGGACGGACAGACGTGCAACAGATGTCGTCTGTACAAGGTCCTGTGAATGTAACAGATTTTCTTTTCATTTTGGGTCTCTCACTTAAATATGAAGTTCCTAAGGCTAGGCAATATATCAACATCATATCGATATCTTGATACGAGACTGGATATTGTCTTAGATTTTAAATGGTAATGTCCTAAGTGTTGTCTTTTCCTGGTGTTAAAGGCTTCATCACAATAAAGTGATGTGATTTTCTGAACTTATCAGACTGTTGTAGCTGTTCTATTGTTTGCCTTTAACCACTGAGCCATTCAATCCACATCAATGATGATTATTTATCAAAAATCTCATTGTGTAAATATTTCGTGCTAACACCAATAGTCAGAGATGTGCACTCGAGTCACATGACTTGGACTCAAGAAATAGAATACATTTGGAGAACACGAGAAAGCAGTCGCCACTCCTCTATGAGATAATGTGCTGTTATAGTCACGTATGAATCCACTGACCTTGAAGTCCAGAAGTCGCCACCCTTCCTGCTGTACTCAAAGATTCCTCAACTTTATGCGTCACTTCTCTGTAGAGCTTGGGTACGGCTGTGTCAGAATGAAACAAAAGCCTTTGTTTTCAGCAACGCTGTATGGACGCAGATCTTTGCACATGAAGCAGGTGATGGACTGTGTTACTTTCTTAGCTCTCTCAGAGTTGGATGGTAGTTTTTTAAAGCCAAGTGTGTCCAGTGTTAGTTGATTTTTCGGCGGAGTGAATTTAGCGTTAGCTTAGCTAATGCTGTCTCTGGATGGTGGAGTGTTAGGTGAGCCCTCATGTTCGTAGTATTTTGTTTTATAGTATAGAGTATTTCATTCTTATATTACACTGCCTGCAAATCGCATGTGTCATATCCAAAATAATACTGGATGTTTGATTTAAATGCAGACGGCGCATTCCTAATTTCTGTCTCCAGTGCCTCTACCTGCCATATGCTGCTGACTGAGACCTCTGCTGACCTCACCAGACAACAAACAAAACATCAGCATCATCTGGTGGACTGAAAAAGATGATTTTATTATTCTAGAACCAAAAGTTGTATTCTTCTGTTCTGTTCATAACTTTTATGGACAGAATTTCTAGGCGCAGCCGAGTGGTGGAGGGTGTCAGGTTCGGTGACGGGAGGATCTCGTCCCTGCTTTTTGCGGATGACGTGGTCCTCCTAGCTCCATCGAACAGTGACCCCCAGCTCTCGCTGGGGCGGTTCGCAGCCGAGTGTGAAGCGGCTGGGATGAGAATCAGCACCTCCAAGTCTGAGGCCATGGTCCTCAGCCGGAAAAGGGTGGATTGCCCACTCCAGGTCAGGGGGGAGGTCCTTCCTCAGGTGGAGGAGTTTAAGTATCTCGGGATCTTGTTCACGAGTGAGGGTAGGATGGAGCGGGAGATTGACAGGCGGATTGGGGCGGCGTCAGCAGTGATGCAGGCGCTTAACCGGTCCGTTGTGGTGAAGAGGGAGCTTAGCCAGAAAGCGAAGCTCTCGATTTACCGGTCGATCTACGTTCCAATCCTCACCTATGGTCACGAGCTCTGGGTAGTGACCGAAAGAATGAGATCGCGAGTGCAAGCGGCCGAAATGAGTTTCCTCCGCAGGGTGGCTGGGCTCAGCCTTAGGGATAGGGTGAGGAGCTCAGACATCCGGGAGGGACTCGGAGTAATGAGATCGTGAGAACGCATCGAGAGGAGCCAGTTGAGGTGGTTCGGGCATCTGGTAAGGATGCCTTCCGGACGCCTCCCTTGGGAGGTGTTTCGGGCATGTCCAACCGGGAGGAGACCTCGGGGCCGCCCCAGAACACGCTGGAGGGACTACATCACCCGGCTGGCCTGGGAACGCCTCGGGGTTCCCGAGGAAGAGCTGACGGAAGTGGCTGGGGAGAGGACTGTCTGGGCTTCTTTGCTGAGGCTGCTGCCCCCGCGACCCGGACCCGGATAAGCAGAGGACGACGAGTACGAGTACGAGTACAAAAGTTGTATTGAAATGTGTATTTGCAAAAACTGATAGTGTATGTAATAAAATATGGCGTCTTGGTGTCTGTGTATCGATACAATGTCGCCACTCAAAATATTGTGATACTATGCTGTATCGACCCCCCCCCCACCCCTACTTGATACCTTCTCCCAAGTCCCAAGATAAAAAGTATGTTCTTTAAAAAGTTTGCCACAAATCAATTGTTTGAACAATCCAACAGCATCCAATCAAGTATCAGGAGAGAGCCATGAAGCGCTAACGTTATGTTAGAGCGACAGCTGGAACAAAAATTATACTAAAGATCATTTTGTTCATGTGCAAAAACTACGAAACAAACTGCAGTATACAAAGCATGCAGGTTGAAAATTACAGATGGAAACGCAACAAATTCCAACAAACTTGTTTTAACAAATATGTCCTAATTTTAAAAAGCATTCATGATTTTTGTAAATTTAAGGTAGCGCATTACTCTGTTTTTTTAAACTGCATTACATTTGATGAAGAGCGCATTATGACTTGCTTAGTTCAGGACAAGTTCAGGACTTGGGATGTGACTTGGGACTTGAGTGCAAAGAACTGAGACTTACATGTGAATTACAAAACAATGACTTGGCCCCACCTCTGCCAACAGTCAACCCCACAAAACTGACCTCAAAGTATTTGGTCAAAAATATCATGATTTTTGATTTTCTACATACTGCCCAGCCGTGGTACTGCTTATATTGTTATTCATTTAATATGCACCAACTTTTTCTCTAAAATCAATAACAACTTAAATGTCAAGAAAAAAGCCCAGTCCAAAAGTACTGGTACACAAAAGTACATGGACGGGATTGTCCAAGTACTTTTTCTCCATGTAGTGTATTTATTGTGGATGTGTGTGTGAGAGAGAGGTTGGGTTTGATCTCTTTCACTCATCAAGACCCAATTAGAGACTATAAGACCCACATCTTAATCTCACACACACCACCCCTGCACGTACGCACATGCACACGCGCACACACACTTCCACATAAGGCTAGGCTGTAATTATTGTGGCAAAGTGGAGAATGCTGCTTTTGTGTAGTACAAGGTACAAGTACAAGGTCAGAACTTGACAAGAAATGTCGCTACATCACAGCCAAATATGTAAGTGATCTTATTTGTGTAATGAGAGACAGAGAGATTAAAAACAAGACACACACACACACAAACACACGTCACTCGATACAATTTGACATCATAAATCCAGTTCACCAGCAGATACAATAGTAATATGATCCAAGTTTTCCTCCTTTCTCAGTTTTCCTTGTAGTGTGTGTGATGGCTTGATCGGGCCCACTTGCTGCAGGTGAATAGATACACTTTGCCCCGTCTCTTTGTGTGTCTTTGTCGGGTGTTTGGAGCACCAGCGGAGTGTCTTCCTGGGAATCCGTGCACTCTGTGTCTCAGGTCTCTTCTGTCTATTGTGTAGCAACCAGGGCAGGGTCTGAGCTGCTTATTGTGGGAAAGTTTGCTTTTGTTTACACCCTGTGAAAAGGCTGCATATCAGCAAGTCTGTGTGTGTGTGTGTGTGTGTGTGTGTGTGTATAAACTAAACGTTTGTGAAGCCATCATTATCATTAAAGGATAATTCCAGTTTAACTATTAAAGGACTAGCCTGACATTTTGTAAAATAACGTTACTCTTATTTGGTTTTAAGCATTCTGGACTCTTGTTGTCACCCTAAGTCTGACAAGCAATAAGTGAAGTTACTAAATGAGACCAAGAAAAATCTGGCACATAACCTGCTGTGAAAACAACCAACAAATAAACTGGCTCTGTCCAAACTTCTGGATGGAACCAGGCTAGCTTATTCCCTCTATGCTAAGCTAAGTTAACCATCTGATATCTGTGGTATTCATCTTCTCATCTCATTCTTGCCAAGAATGTGAATCGGCTGAATTTTAAAACTCCTTAAAAGCTAAAATTCATATACACCAAAGTAACTGGTGAGATCTCAGACAGTGGTGACATCAGAAAACGGAAGTCAACAAACATCAGCAGAGAGAAAAAAAAGACCAATGGAAAAACTATTACCCAACTTTGTTAATCTCATCACAGGTTACAGAAGGACTTAGTGGTTGAAACCAAGCAGCAACCTCCCGGGCTGGAAAATGAAGCCAACGTGGAGGTGCTAAAAACTGCAGTTCCTCTAATGACCACTTGAGGCTTATCCCTCAATGATTGAGTCAATCCCCATGGGCCTCCATGTTACAATGTCCAACTTTACAGCAGAAATAAACATGTTTATAGCCTGGCTGGTACAAAAATCAGTTTCAGTCTCTATAGCTAATTTTCTCTGTCATGACAACCGTACAGGGGATGAATTTTTGCATAACTCAACTATTTAAATGTTAATAAAGGAGCAGTGTGGAAGATTTTGAGAGATTTAGTGGCATCCAATGGTGAGGATTGCAGATTACAACCAGTTGAAACTTCTCCTGATTATAATTCATTCAGTTTTCATTGTTTATGAGGTTTTTACCAGGAGCTGAATTATCTGCAGAGGTCTCTTGCATTTTCAAAACAAACAGACCAGGTGATTTAAACTGGTAAAAACACTGAATAAAGCAGTTTATTTTCCTTTTTATTTTTTCTAATATGGCATTTTTCCAGCACTGCTTGTGCAGAGGGGCTTCTGTCTATGGTAGATGACACTGAACCATAAAACCGTGAAAATACAAATGGCCCTATCTGGAGACTGACTGTGTTGGGTTTGTCCATTCTGGGCTATTTTAGAAACATGGTATATTCCATTCTACAAATAAATCCCCCACAGATCTTACACACTGGATCTTTAAGGTTTAAAGTTATGAGTAATTAAGGTCGTGGTAGCTTTGAGTGACAGGTGGGTGCCATACATTGACAAGTAGATGCCATGGCGACAACGCTTGTTAGGTCATGTAACCGAGTAAAGGTGTAGCCATACCTTTGGCTATTTCAGTTCATGAGAGTTAATTTTAACGTTTTGGTCTCCTTAAAAGTCATGTTCAGTCATGTTCAGTCATGTTCAAAGACCCTGCAAGATGTCACAGCGTTTCAATTTTTTTTTTTGGTAAGTTCCTCTTATTTTAATGGTTTTAAGTCTGTTTTTCATTAGAGATAAATAGCATTAGTATTATCACAATTAACCATGTCTATAATTGCGCAATGCCAACTACCACGGTTATTTTATACAGCCTATGGTAAATTCCCATAGACCCCCATATTAAAATGCCCAACTTTACAGCAGAAATAAGCCTTCAGCCATGTCCATTATTCTAATGTCTATGGGGTAAAACTTTGATCTACTTGACCTACCGTAATTGTGTATATTTGCAGTTTCCTCTGCAATCAGAGATTATTACTGACATTCCAGGTGTGCTAATTTCTTTCTTTTTTTTTTGTCAACAAACAGAGCAGCTTAGATAATCAACAGCAATGATGCCATGTTTCCAGATCTCTGCAGTTACTTTGATGAGTTAAATTTTATCAAGATTAATAGTGACAATGGCTTTAGCTACAAAAATAGTTGTAAAAACAAAACAAAACAAAACAACCAAAAACTAAACAAAACAAAACACATAAACCCTGAAATATAATTTATGTCAGTCTTGTTTACCAATGCAACACATAGGATTTCCCATTTATTTATTACTGTATAATTATAAAATAGTTTTTCATTACATTAATTTGCACGTTGTATTTGCTTAAGAAGGCTTCAAAAATGACCAACCAGTGTTTTCACAACAACTCTCAACACTTGGTGAACCTCATACTGTTTGAGGAGGTGTATATAAAAACTCCAGCCAATACAGTAATCTTAAACCTTTGAACAATCCAGCCCCTTCCATCAAATAATATGACCTTTATCTTTATTACCAAAATCTGTCTAGTTTGTGAATGATCCTCCCTGCATTATTCCATGACCCAACATGTTGTTTCAACGGGAGACAGTGTAATAGCATTAGAAACATACTCTTTCAGTTTTAGGAAGTTGCATGTTAAGGTTTATATCAAAATCATCTACAAGACTATATGAAAGCTGTGAAAAAGTACTTCTGACACCTGTGCAATGTGATGTGATATAATTTTCAGTTTATCTAAAGGTTTTTCATTCCAAGTAAGCTCCAAAATGAGACTGGGACCAAATATTCAACAAACATCTTACATTACTGTATAAATGTTTTTATTGAGCCATTTCACCAGATGTTAAAGGACCACACAGAGGTTCATACAAGTCCCATTTATTTTAAACTGCTGATAACTGGTGCCAAAGCCTTTGAGATACTTCCATTCATCACATGTCAAAGTTATTATACTGTCAGTAAATTAGTACTTGATGCAGATGACTTTCAAAAGCCTGCACTGTATAAACATGTAGGAATAATGTGACTTAAAGTCACAGTGATGGATTACCTAACCCGAGCAAGTCTCTGCAAGCGGATTTTCATACTGTGAGAAAATGATTGAGGAGTTATGAATGGTGGAGTTGGGACTAAAACACTTTGGTGTGATTTGGATAGTTGTCAACATGAGTGGATGTGATCTGTTGTAGCTAAAATACAGAAAGACACTGAATGTTTTTGTCCTGCACATGTAAATAGACTTTATCTGCCAACACACTGTTACTCTGTAATCAAATAATGATGACTAAACACCGATAAACCACTTCACTGCTTCCACCTGAAGTAAGAAAACTTTTTTCAACTTCAGCTGTAAACTCTTCAGCCTACCTGCAACATTACAGATCTGAAAACTGAACTCAGTGTTATGAATGCTTCTGTATTTGCACACTTCATTCAACTTGTGTTAAGTAAGCATTAAAGTGAAACGTATTAAGCAACACGTCCAACGACTCCGGCCTCCTCCCAGCCTGGAGTTCAGCCGCTGTGTTGAAACGTTATTTCTCTGTGTGAGCACGTCTGACTCAATCTCAGTTTCCTATACACACACACACTCGCAAGTTCCCTACTGTGCGTGTATGTGTGTGTGTGGGGGGGACTTTATCTGAATGTATTCGTGTGTGTGTGTGTGTGTGTGTGTGTGTGTGTGTGTGTTGTTACTCTAAACAGAAATCTAGCTTCCTCACTTCTCTCTTCTATCCTCAGTCTGTCAGTTGGCTGACCGCGGTTGTTACTGCTCAGTACAGCTCTCTAACTCGCTCTCTGTCTCCATGACAACTTGCTGTCACGAAGACGTCGCACTCGCCACGCACCTGAGATCAGGAAGGAGGAAGTGCCTGGTCCCGCCCACATCGAATTCTGCAAGGAATCCAGGTAGGCAAACACACACCCACACACACACACACACACACATACACACACACACACTCTGAATGAGAGGTGAATGCAGGAGGCCTGGTAGTGTTGAAACTGCTCTGCGTGATCAAACAAGTATGAAATTGTCAGAAATAAAAGAGAATTAAGAGTGCGTGAGAGACATGAAGGAGGAGAATAAGAAACAGCAGTTGAGCCGGTTGTGTTTGGGTTATCTTCCACTGTTTTACTTTCAGTTCAAGTTTCACATTTCAGGCCTGTCTGTGTCACACTCACGCTGACTGACTGTTTGAGGAATGAAAATCGGGTGTGAGCCAGTTGTTATTAGTGAAAGTTGTCATTACAGAGGCACCTGCGTACGTCAAGGGTGTGAACGGTGTAACATAAAGACAGCTTGTCATCATGACGTCGGGGGTGGGCACATGCATTTGTGAATGAGTGAAGGTCGGTGTGTGTGTGATCATCGGTAATAAGCATGTGGCGGATGGGAATGATCATGTGGTGTGTGAGGTTTTGAACTAGGTGTGCAGGAAACTCCTTTACAGGAATGCTGCTCTGGCTGAAATGATTCAGGTCTGGCTGCACACACACTAACACACAGATTGGCCAGGCCACAGGAGGATAGCATTTCCCATCCGGAATGATAGGAGGGAAGGAGGGAGGGAGGTGTGTTGGGGGTTTGGGCAGTCAGATTCAGGTTTGGTGAGTTTTAGGAGGCGGCAGTGTGTACACCACACACATGATCGAGAGAGAGAGAGGGACGGACAGAGAGAAAGAGACGGAAGAGAAGGCTAAACACTTTGCGAGGAAGTCTTTGGAGAGTTTTGGACCTTCATTCAAGATCATGCAACCTCTGACTTGAGCTCCGCGTCCGCGATGCTGTGCTGTAAGATCAGATAGATTTGTGTTTGTTTTCAGGTGGATAGTGTATTCTCTGATGAGTTTCCTGGGATCATTAGCGTGTTGGTGTGTGTTTGGAACTTTTTCCTTTCTTTTCTCCTCCCTCTCTCCCCCCTTCCCAGGAATGTGGGGCTTATGTCAGTGAGAGTCAGGTACAGACTCACTAATTACCACTGCCATTCCTCCCTCCATCTCTCCCTCCCTCCCTCTTTCCTTCAACTCCGCCACCTTCCCTCTCTCTCTCCTCCACTTCGAGACCTTGTGTGCTCCCTCCCCTCTCCTGCCTCCTGCTGTTGCGTCTACGAGCGCTGTCGTGACTGGAGCAGAGGAGAGGACAAACAGAGAGGATCTGAGTCAGAATCCAAAAAAACACCAAAAGGAGAACAGAAACTCTGACTTGTCCTCTCTCTCGTTCTCAGTGTGTGTGTGTGTTTGGTAGATGTGTCTGAGAGTTTGTTAGTTGTGTCTGAGATCTCTTCTGATTCTTCTCTGGGGGACCTGTCATTGAAGACAGGAGGCGCCTTGACAGCAAACGAGAGGCCGGAGAGAACCTGACAGACAGAGCAAAAGGAGGAGAGAAGGAGGAAGAGAAGATGAGAAAGTGACAAGCTGGATCGTTGCTTTTGAACGGTGGCAGAAGAACCAAAACGACGGCACTGTGATTACACGTCCCATCATCCTACAGGTTGGCCGGGAACCCGTCATGTGTTTCTTTTTCTTTTCCTTTCTGTCTGTTCCTCGCTTTCATCTTCCATCAGTTTGGCTGCTAAGTTAAGGGACATGGTGTGTTTTCTCACCTGGAGAACTAAGAACACACACACACACACACACACACACACACACACACACACACAGTGGGTATCTGGAAGGACATTTCTTCAGCTGGTCCAGTGTTCACACTGACCCAGCTGACTGCTATAACCTTCATTACAAGGTTATGGGACAGGGACTCGATGTTTATTTGTGTGGGGATTTATGTGTGTGTGATCAGTTGCTGTCTTGTCGAGCCGTCCTGTTTGTGTGTGTGTGTGTGTGTGTGTGTGTCAGAAACTGGTTGAGCAGGGCGCCAGTCAGCCTTGGGTGTCCTGTTGTTGTACAAACGAGATTTTGTTGTGTGAGCATACACATGTGTGAGTGCCCTTGCCTGTGCATAGATATATTGTACATGTGTGTGAAGTTATAGTGTGTGTGTGTCAGTATGAGTGTAAGTGTAATAGAGCAGCCTTCTCTGTGACGCTCAGCCCAGACTGTAGTTTACAAAATCTTTGAGATCATTAGATCAAATTTACAAAAAGGTAATTTCTTAAAATGTAGTTTGCGGACCTCTGGTGATTTGTTATGTGTGTATAACATATACAGTATAACATGACATCCAAAGCCATTATGTTATGATATGTGTTGTCTTTTGACAATATTTTAAATTTTTAGTACTTTGTGATTTATGGTAGAAAAAAGTGATTCACTATAAAAAAAAATGATTTAAATTGATTTGCAAAATTTAAAAAAATACAAAATAAGACGTGAAGCTTGGACAATTGGACAATTGGTTATGTAGCTGCTGTCAGGCTACATAACCAGCACTGCTCACAGTAGACTGCACCATGGACACTTTATTGACACTTTATTGACACTATGGACACTGTATGGACACCACAGCTGTCTGCTGTTTTGCACATACAATCACTTGCACTAGATGTGCTCCCTTTATCCACTGCTCATTTTTTGCTCATTTTCATTCATTCACTGCTGCTCATTATTATCCACTTCCTATTATTTTCATTATTATTATTATTATTATTATTATTATTNNNCTTGCACTAGATGTGCTCCATTTTTTGCTCATTTTCATTCATTCACTGCTGCTCATTATTATCCACTTCCTATTATTTTCATTATTATTATTATTATTATTATTATTATTGTTATTGTTATTGTTATTGTTATTTATCGCCGTCTCTTGTATTTTTGTACTTATTTACATGCCTAGTTATTTAAGTTTTTTAAGTTTAATTTTGAAATCTTTAATCTGACTCTTTCCCCTTGACTGCTGTAACACTGGAATTTCTCAATTATGGGATCAATAAAGGTGTATCTTATCTTATCTTATCTTATCTTAATTAGTATGGAATTAACTAAGGGCCTAATTTCTGTAGATGTAAACTGATGTCGACAGGTTAGAGGTGGTGGAGAGAAAAGTTTCACTTACTAAGTTACTGTTTCCTGAAAATCACCTGTGGAGATGGAGAACAGGGAGGTGCAGAGTGACACCTGCAATACACTCCTTTGTCAGTTAGTGTACGTGCATGTAAGTGTGTCTTCCATCTCAACAGATGGCCGGCTTCCTTGTGAATACTGAAAATACTTCCACATGTTTAAGGTGTGTGTGAAGGGTGTGTGTGTGTGCGTGTGTAAAAGTGCTGGTCAGACCTGATGAAGTGATGACACACAGGTTCTTCAAACTAGCTCATGCAAAACCAAAACCAAAAATAGATAGCTGTTAAATGGTTAGTTTATGATAATTATTCAAATGGACCTGTCTGTCTGTCTGTCTGTCTGTCTGTCTGTCTGTCTGTCTGTCTGTCTTTCTGTCTGTCTGTCTCTCAGACAGCGGCTGTGTTCATTACAGATTGTGCAAGAGGGTTCAAGAGGTGAACCATTTTTCGGAATGATACTTATCTCTCAACCCACTGTATCACATTCCACAACTGCTAAAAAGGGACAAACAGTCGCCCGAGACAGGAATTTATATCTACACTTTTTTCTTTTCCTAGTGTGACCTTAGTGGTATCGTGTTTGGGCCCGCTTTAGTTTCAGGATGACACACAACAGGAGCAGAAACAACGGGCAACAGGAAGAAAACTAAAAGATCATGTTTGCTCGTCTTTAACCTGAGACAAAGGTTGGAGGGATTCTTAAAAGCAGGAAGCTGATGGGAAATAATTATTCAGCAAACCTCAAGTACAGTATAAGGAAGAGAAACGGCTGAAATGGCTTGAATGATATACACACAAACACGTAGGCACGTAGTATATGGTTGTGTCACGTGACCATCACATGATCATCTCATGCTCATGATGGGGAAGTGTGTGTGTGTGTGTGTGTGTGTGTGTGTGTGTGTGACAAAGCCATGAGTCTAATCCACCAACACTAAAGCAGAAATCTAAAGCTGTGTGAGAGAGAGAGAGAGAGAGAGAGAGAGAGAGAGAGAGAGAGAGAGAGAGAGAGAGAGGAGAGAGAGAGAGAGAGAGAGAGAGAGAGAGAGAGAGAGAGAGAGAGAGAGAGAGAGAGAGAACCTGTTAGCGCTATTGTGTTGTTTATGAAACACCTGTAACAAGATCTGATCACCCTCTCTCTCCTCTCTCTTTCTGTTTGTCACAAACACACATACCTGGAAAGCACAATGGCCACATTCTTCCCCCTCTGTCGACCCCCCTCCACCTCCCTCTTTAGCTCCCCTCTGATCCAGCCAATCACTGGACAGCAGCGAGACGAGGGCGAAGTCGAAACAGGTCAAAATTAGGGTGGCACAGACAGGTAGAAAAGGGAGAAGTGAAAGATATTTTTTTGATATGCTCAATTTGTTTACAAATGCTAAGAGGCTAAAGGAACACGAAAAGGCCTTGACCAGCAGATACTTCGCACTGTAATTTAATATTTGGTGCTGTTCTTTCAAAGCAAAGAGTAAAAAATATTAATAAATTTTTAAAAAAAAAGTTGGATATAAGAAGCAAGACGGACGGAAGTTGTAAGAATGTTTTACAGAGGAAATGATGTAAAGGAAAAAAATGTCATGGAGGGACAGAACAGCCATAAAAAAAGAATAAATCTGAAAAAAGAATTAAAAAACATAAATGTTAAGATAAATAAGTAAAAGAATAAATCAGTAAATAAAAAAATCTAGAAATATAAAGAGAAATACATAAAAGAATAAATAAATGTGAAAATATAAAGACAAATAAAATATAAAAGAATAATTATGAAAAGTAAATGTGAAAATAAATAAATACCACTACTACTACTACTAATAATAATAAAAAAATAATAATTATTGTTATTATCATGCTTTTTCTATTTGGTCATTTTTCTTTCTATTACCATTCATCAATTATTTTATGTATTTCTCTTTATATAGTTATTATATAAATTTGCTTTTGATATTTCCACATATTTTAATTTACTATATTTTTAATTTATTCATTTCCACATTTTTTTTTTATCAACGTATTTATTCTTTTATTTATTTCTCTCTATATTTACCCATTTTTTTAAATGTATTTAAAAAAAATAATTTCTGTTTATATTTTCACATATTCTGTGTACTTATTTATTCTTTTTTAAATTTCTAGTTAGGTTAGCTGGATTACAAATGATAGTTTTGGTTTTGTTTTGCCATGCCTTCTAACTTTGTAAGTCCTCCATAGCTGTTCATATTGTTGTTGTCTGATCTGCCATCTTTATGTTAAAGGTTTGGTTCTGTTAAGGTGAAAAAAAAAACCCCTGACAAAACTGATTAGTTGAAAACAGGATGCCACCACCAGTTTCCTGTGTCAGCGTCTTACACTTTGTTCACCAAACCACCAACCCCAAACTCCCATCTTAGAGGTTTTACGTTGGTTTGACAACGTCAGGGTATTTCTGCCATTGCTCCTGACAGTCATTATTAACTCACCACAAGACCACAGGAGGTCCTCAACTGGTAGACACAAGACGCATAGGTTGTTTTGAAAAGATGACCAATGCTGTCTGTTTTCTGTCGAGGACAGTCTGCAATTTGTTCAAGTTTTTTTTTTTAATAGTATTAATATCTTGGAGACAGGGTTGGACAGACTGTTGTCATTGGGACTATTTCTTCAGTTGACAGTAGTTCCGTTCACAGTGATTATCCAGAGTAACAGGGACAGTATTAAATGTAATTAGTTATTCACATAGACTGTGTTGGGGAGGAGGCAGAAGTCTCAGACATTTCAAAACCAGGTCAAATAAAATCCAAACTATGTGCATGGATTAATAGAACCAGACCTGTGTGACCAAACGCACTCTTACTTACTTGTACTTTCCTAAACACAATGATCTGAGACATTGTGCAACTGCCTCTCCTCTGAGAAACGTGGCAGGAACGATGCACACTGTTGAGTGTGTAAACAGGTGGCATCCACTCACTGTGAAGGCTGGATCAACACTCCTCCTCCTCCTTCCCCCCTTTCTCCCTACACCCCCGCCTTCTCCCGCGCAACCTTTGACCCCTGCGTAACCCCTCCACCCCCCTCCTGTGTGGTGACACTGCTGAACCCTCCCTCCTCTCCTCCCTCCTTCCCTCCTCTGTCCTTCAACCTGCTCGTACACTAATGCTGTTATCATGCTTCATTTCACGGCTAGTTTCCTCCTCCTCCTCCTCTTGCCTTCTTCAGCTAGATGGCAGTTTTTAAGGGTTAGATCGAGTGAAGACACTGAAGACAACTCAAAAGCCCACATGTACATTAAAGGCATCGCTGACTGCTGTAACTGTTCCTCTTGTCCATGCTGGCTGTGAAGAGATCTCTTCCTTATGGATACTTTATTGAAACTGCTTTAAGAGGAGATGTATGGACAGGAGGAACAACTCCAGCAGCTGATAACTGTGTAAATGTACATGTGGTTCATGCTGGTATTGTTTTAAAAATGTGAACCTATCAATTTACTTGCTTGCACACACAAACATGCAGAGAGCATCCAGTTGCCTTACGCTCACACAGGCTCTTCTCTGCATACCTGTTGCTACACACAATGGGCCAGTTGTCTGGACAGCAGGCCAAGAGGCAAGGTGCATGTGTGTGTGTGTGTGTGTGTGTGTGTGTGTGTGTGTGTGTGTGTTAACAGTGGGTGATTTGATTCTGGCAGAGAAGGCAGGCAAATGCAAGTGGTGTTGAGGGGTGTGTGTTTGTGTGTGTGGAAATGAGAAGGTTTGGTGGACAAGAAACTACCAGAACAACAATGCATCTCGTGATAGGAACCAAAACACCCACACGTGAACACACACACGCAAGCACACGCACACACACACATGCACCTACTCTGCGCCCCCCTCCCCGCCTTGTCAGAATGGAATGTTCCATGGGCTGAGACTGACTCTGTGAACCCATTCACAAAACTGACACAAAGTAGCCATACTCAGGCCACACACACACACACACACACACACACACACACACACACTGTTTTTAGTGTGTCCTTCGTCTTCTCTCTCTCTCTCTCTCTCTCTTATGTTCTCACACTCCCTCTCCCTCCCTTCTTTTTGTTTGATGAGAAGTTTCAGCAGGTGAACAGGTGGATTACAGCGTTTTAGTTTCTCAGGATGATTTTTTTTGGCTTGTCATAAAACTCCTGTTTCGCGTGACACTGTTTAGCAGTTTAGCTATTGTATGTTCAGGGATCTGTATTTAGGGGGGCGTAATAGCTGGAGTTGGCTGACGCTGAATTCCACCAGCTTTTCATTTAGCTCTTATCTGCCTGTTTTACTTCCCGGTCTCACTTTCCTAGTTGTTCTGTGTGTGTGTGTGTGTGTGTGTGTGTGTGTGTGCGTGTGCGTGCGCGGGAACAATTCGCCTTTCCAGGAAACCAGGAATGGTGAAAATTGCAGGTTTAAGATTGCCAGAAGATAATATGTCTGTACATGGGTGTTGATGAAGGTGATAGTACAACTATTACTAGTCAACACTCCATGATCTACTCTTTTGCAAGTTGTAATTATTATTGCTTACTGAATTATTATCCTGCCATTTATTGCAATAATGAGATGCTACACACAGGGGGAAAGGGTCATTCAGAAGCTTTGAGTGAATTGTTTTCAGTTACAGTGGTTTTTACCTGAAAAAACTGAGTCGGATTAAAGAATTGGCAGGGGAATATCTTTCAAGGATATAATATAGACACTCAGGCTTGTTGTACCTTGTTTTAAAAATAGCCGGGGTGTGCTGAAAAGAAAACTAGTTTGCACAAAGCATTGCCCTACCAGAGACAAAAGTGTTCATGGCTGCAATTAACGTCTGACATAATAGAGAGACACAATGAATCATACAAATTGGGATGTTGACGGTAAACAGACTGCATTTATGTCGAGCTTTTCTAGTCTTAGCAACCACTTAAATTACTTTACACTACAGGCACCATTCATCCATTCATCCACTGATGGCCAAGGCAACCATACAAGGTGCCATCTGCTCATCAGATAATCATTCTCATATACTCACAGGGAGAAATTAGGAGCAATTTGGGGTTCAGTATCTTGCCGACTGGCAATTCAACATGTAAAGTGGGGGTTGAAGCTGCGACCTTCTGACTGGTAGACACCCCACTGTGCACATTTTGCACTTAGGTGTACCCACAAAAAGCAACGGATATAGTCAGTAGGTGATCTGACAGGAGACAAGGGGGGACGCCATCTATTTCAACTGTTGCAGCATTTGTAGCACAGATTGAGCGACCAGTAAACTCACCGACCAATTGCATAGGCTAAATCATGTCACGTGATGCTACTCAGGCAATTAAATCTGCCTTCTGGTGAGCATTGCGACCTGAGTATGTGAGATACCTACACAGGGGAGGGACAATACGAAAGATCACAGTTGGAGGAGTGAGTCAAATAAAAATAATTTCACATGGTGTGTTCTAAAGAGAGAAAAGTAGACAGTGGAAACAGCTTTTTTATCAAGAACTGACATACTCTTACATGTTCATCCTTCTCACGGGCAGTTAAAAACCAGTACTTCTCATCATATGTTCAGAGACAACATACTTAGCCAAATCCCTGAGGGCACAGAAAACAAACCATATCAGTCAATCATCAATTCATTTAGGGGGCGTGGGTCTGTCACCCGTGTTGAAAATTAACAGATTGCCTATTGTGTATAGTGGTGTTAGGAGTGAAAAAAAATATGTGAAATACTTTATAAAACTTTAAAATACTTTCAATTCCTTTGAAAAAGCCCCAAAAATATATCATGCAGAACCAAGCTCTTATTTATGTAGTTTGGGCCATCATTCATGTATTCATTAGTGTAACATTTCACTCACAGCTTTAAGGCCCAAACGCATTGAAAGCAAACATTGACACTTCTCATTTGACGCTTGTTTATTGATGCTCCTGTGGCACACTGCAGGTATCAGATTTGAAATGCCAACACCACAGAGCCAGCAGTATCTTAGGGAAAAGGTCACTGTTTAGGCAACATTATTGTATATTATGGATATACCCATTAATATTATATACATTTCTATTTGAGTAATAATAAAAACTGCAGTTTATACTTTTATTATGATACTTTATTTCTTTAGTAAAATATATGGGAGAAAAAAACCCTTACCTTTTTTTCTGTTTAGCGCTCCCCAAACTGTGGCTGCAGAAAAACAGCGTTGGACGCTGCATTCTTATTTGACCCCCTGAAATGGAAACAAGGTCGGAGTAGGGACGTCAAAGCAGTTTGACGCACATTATGATATTTTTAGTCCGTGCTCCGCCATTGTAAACAAAAGGTGTACTTTAAAACTAGTGCACTGGTAGCTTTCAGTGTGTTTGGGCAGTTGCTGGTGAAAGACAACAATGCAGTGACACCTTTTGTGCTTTTCTGTATTTTGTGGCTCATGTGGTGTTACAGTGAAGGATGGTTAAACTTGACCTAAGTGTCAAATAATGATGTAAACATACATAAAAGTAAGCAAAAACCTCAGACTTCAGTCTGTTCTGAATGCTTGGTTTTCAACAGGTTTTTTTTCCATTCTGGCTTCAGGATGACATCATACTGTGTCGGATTTCCTTATATGGTCATCTGCTAAAAATATAATCTTGAATCTCTCAAATGTTATAAATCGCTCCTTGATTTTAGAGTGTACTCCTTCTGGAAAATGTCCAGTTGTATTTAGAAGTTTTACTGCCGATTTTTTACAGTAGACAAGTACTGATATTCTCCGTTACAGTCATTCCCCAGCTGCAACACTGCTAATATACATGTACCTACCTGCTAACGTCAGGGAAACAAGTAAACTCAGTTGCTGATATTGTTAATTACTCCCTGACTTTGGATCATATCATTCCTTAGCTGCAATGATGGTGCAGAGACCATAAGATATGGAAGACCTGGAAACACTGACCAATCAGAGCTGACTGGGCTTTTTTGAGAGGGGATCTTAAAGAGACAGGCTCTAAAATGTAAAATGTAATCTAAAATGAGCGTTTCAGACAGAAGGTGAATACAGGTGTTCCAGCACAGACAGTGTGAGAAAAGAAGAAACCCTAAATACAGGTATGAACCTGAAAATGAGCATAACAAGTCCTGTTTTAATACAGTAGGTAAAATGTACTGCAGTCAAAGATTTGAATGGACACTTTAAATAGACAGTGTTGGTCATAACATCAGTGTTCACCTTTGTCTTCTTTTCAAAAAAAGAGATTTACATATTGTGGCTGAAGTGTGAATTTAACAGCTGATTTGTTTACAACCCGTCAGACTGTCTGGACTGTTCAGGTTGTCTAAATGGACTCCACATAACCAAAAAAAAACCAAATCGTAAAAATGATGGAATTTTCCTCTCCAGTTGTCATCTCAGATCTGCTCATTCTGTTCAGTTCCTTTATTTAAACTCGATGCTGGTTATACTCTATCAC
>NC_065510.1:40555021-40560943 GCF_006386435.1 Epinephelus moara
CTCAGTGACCGTTGCAAAGCTGTTTGTGTGCAGCTTCTTATAGTTGTGTGTGGGTTCATATTGGACCAGTCGGGCCAGTTCCCCCATGTCTCTCTGTCTGTCTCCGTTAACACCACGCTGATGGCTATCTTCACAGCTGTCTGCATTCTTCAGTGCATGACTTGTGTCTTTATTACTTTTGTATTATTCTCATTATCATGATTGTAATGTTGTTGGATTGTGTTTTTCATTTTTTTACTAACTGTGAGAACTTTCTCATCAGAGAGGGCTCTCTTTTGTAAGCAGATTGAAGTGTTCAACTTAAATCTATTCAAGTGTTTGTCTACAACCATAACTCGTCCTGTAGGCACCCATAAAAGGATGCTGCTGTATTAATAAATAGTGAATGACAATAAAATAAAACACAGCTAATGATATAAAATGCATCTTCATTGGAGAAGTCAGAGGTGTAGACTCGAGTCACATGACTTGGACTTAAGTCAGAATCAAATGACAAATCTGATGACTATAGACTTTTTCTTGCCTTGGGAAGCATATGCATGGTGGAAATTAATTTAGTACATTTACTTAAGTACTGTACTTCACTTCAAGTTCAAGATTCTTTTAATTTGTATTTCTGTTTAATGCTTCAATACTTTTACTCCTCTACATCTAAGAGGTAAATGTTTTACTTTTTACTGCACTACATTTGCGTGACAGCTTTAGTTAGGATTCAGATTACAGGTTTTCATCCCCTTCCTGTCCAGTGAAAACCCCGGTATTACTAGATATGTTGATTTTAAATGTTTGAGATGAACAGGACACACGCTACAAACATATGTTGATCTTATAGGGAACATTTTACAACCCAGTACTTTTACTTTTCATACGTTAAACACAATTTGCTGAAGTATGGTTTTGAATGCAGGACTTGTAACTGTGGTGGAGTAATTTCATAGTGTAGTCGTAGTACTTTTACTGAAGTAAACAATCTGAATATTTCTTCCACCACTGCCAATATGTAGTATTGAGCTGTACAAATAAACTCTTTACTTGACTTAATGTGTGTGTGTGTGTGTGTGTGTGTGTGTGTGTGTGTGTGTGTGTGTGTGTGTGTGTGTGTGTGTGTGTGAGAGAGAGACAGTGCATTTGTATGATATAGTGTGCTGGTAATAAAGTAATCTTGGTCGCTGAATCATGCTCTCCTCCACCTTTAAAACAGCTTTATGGCTGCGTATGGCCTTCACTCCAGCCTTATTACACCCTGTTAGACTAGAGAATACATTTCTCCATCTCTAAACTTTGAACTGGCTATCTCCATATACTGTGTGTGTGTGTGTGTGTGTGTGTTGCCAAAAAGGCAAGAATCAGTGATTGCATGTCCTTCATTAACAGAGTCATTGGTTAATGTGTTACTTGTACAATGGCAACAGCACACACACATGCTCACACACACTTGTGCTGGAGTAGAACGACACCCCGTCTGATAAGAGCATACAGGTCTCGTTCTCCCCTTAAGGGCTGTTTAAGGTTATGTACACTTCCACACATTGTCAGCATGATCTACTTCCTATTCTCTCCGACCCTCTCTGTGTTTCTGGCAAATATGACTGGAATGTGACAGCTTTAGTCTTGTTTGAATTGTCGTTTATCTCCATTGTGTGTGAGAATGTCAGTCAAAGTGACTTTCAGTTCATACTTAATGCACCCTGGGAAAAAACAAGCATGTTAAGTGGACAGAAATTCAAGGTGTACAAATGCCCTGAGTGGTTACATTGCAGCCTGTTTCGCCACTGTTGGCTGCAGTCAATACCAGACCAATTTTAAATTTTTTTGTCCTCATTAGTCAGTTTGACACAGAAACATGGTAAAATAAGGTCCAGGTTGAAAAATACTGAAGTTTCCCTTTAATACCTGGATCACTCAGAAGAGGTCCATTTGCACGCTGTGGCAAAAACATAAATATGTTGTTTGAAGAACAAAGAAACATTTGGCTACCATGCTGATGAAATACTTTGATTATCACGCATGGATGGTTTACTCAATGGACCTACCAAGCATAGGCCCCCTGGACTTCACCAGCAAAACGTCACGCGAAGAGACACCTACCAACCCAGAAGAGCACAAAGAAACAAAAAACAACCACAAAGAGACAGAAAAGGACCTGAAAGAGACAGAAAACAACTACAAAGAAATGCAAAACAGCTGTACAGGGGCTAAAGAGACTCACAACGACTGCGAAACGGAATAAACAACCTCAAAATCACACAAAATGACCACAAAGAGACTTAAAGCAGCTACAAAGAGATACAAGGCGACCACAAAGAGACACAAAACCACAGAAATGTGTAACAACTACAAAGAGTCACAAAACAACAACATAAAGAGGCTCAACAACTATAAAGTCTGTGTGTCTTGCTCATGTGTGGAGGAGGTTGTGGGGCCTTCTGCATGTCTGTGTCCAGGGACCCGTTGTCTCATAATCCGCCCGTGTTATCAAGCCACGCTAGCATTCAAAGCAGCTGCAAAATCCAAAGTAATCCCAGTAAAACCTGTAAAATTCAGCCGTCAACAGATTTATCCCAAAAATGCCTCAGGCAGAGATTAGGTAAAGTCATCTCTTCTGATTTATGTCCTTTCTCTGCACTGTTTGAATTACTGAGTCTTTATTGACCTACATGTTTTTTTGTCTAACAAGCCTGAAGATATTCAAAAAAGTAAATATTTAGTTTGATGAAACATGGAGGTTCTCTGAGTAAAAGTGATCTCAAATACTGCCAGCTGAAGTGACTGGGATGAAGTGCTGCCACTTGTCCACACTCTCAAGGACTGGCCATATTTGTCAATCCACCACTGTGGTCTGGGCTGATATATCTTTGTAACTACTGGATGGATTGCCATGGAATTTGGTAGAGACATTCATGGTTCCCAGATGATGAATTCTACCAAATATGGTGATCCTCTGACCTTTATTCAAATCAAAGTTTTTAGTTGCCCAATACTCCCTGGTTTATGATCAAATACCTCCAAAACTGATGGCTTACTGGTAAGCCATCAGAACTGATACTCTTACTGGACAAAAGCCCACAAACACTTGCTAATAGCTGGCTTTTGCCTTTAATGGGAGAGACAAGACAAGTGACTCTGCCGCAGTCACAGGTATTTTTCAGCTCCAGCTCTCATCAGCAGTGATAAAAACATTACATCTGGGTGAATGCACTAATTTTGCCCCTTTTTCAGCACGATGCAATGACATACTGCCAATAAAATACTGTTCATCTCCATCATTGAACACTGAACGTGCCATTGTCTAATGCAGAGCCGGGTACACTGCTCTGGTCTTCCAGCAATGGTAAAGGAGTCTACAGCTCCATGCTGCTTTCTACTGTTTACTAACCCTGTTTTCTAGAGTGTTTGTGACACTGAACGTGACACACCAGAAATAACACAGAAAGGCATACTCGTCTACTGGCAGTGGGAAATAAGTCTATTACTCATTTTTAACAGGCTTTCCTGTGTGTAAAAAACCTGCAAGTACGCGTAGACTCCTTTACCATATTTTTGGTGTAAAAAGAGTATAACATGGTTTACGTGGTAAACATACCTCCTAAACATCTGCATGTTAGCAGTCTCATGTTAACATTCAGCTCAAAGCACTTTTTTAGGCCTTAACTAGAAAGATGAAAGCGACAACAAGCCGCTAACATGTTGACACTAAATCTTGTTTTAAAAATAGTTTCATTTTTATTCACTGTTCGAATTCTGACTCAGATTATCATTACTATTATTATTCTGGGCTGGTCCATTTTATTTCTGTGAATATGTCTACACACTCAAACACTAGCTCATGACTTTTCCCTGATTGTCGTCAGTCATCACCTTTCGTCACACCCTCTGCCCTTTTATCCCTTTCCTTCTCCTTTGTCTTATTCCTTATCAGCTGAGAGAGAGAGAGAGAGATTGAAAGAGGGAGGAAAAAAGGTGGGGGGTTACCTGTACTGAGTGGCCCCACCTCTCTCTTCATTGAGAATGGGTAAACACTAAACCACCTTTGCTTACCTCCACACTCAAACACCCAGACGCAGGCAGGCAGGCGAGGAGACTCTCTTACTGCTGCAGCGTGTCAACAACAGTGAAGAGTGAATGGACAGAGAGAGAGAGAGTTTTAGACAAGTGTGATTGTTCAAAGTGATTCCCAAAAGCAAAACGTACCGGCATCTGCATCTTTTCGGCCTGCTCATCGATATCTGCTCCTCAGGTTGGGATACAGGTACTGTGTTCATGTCAACCCTCAAGTGTGTTTCGGTCTTTTGCTGAAATCATCTCGTTTAAGTTTCTTTGAAAACTTGTCATCAGTTCTTGTTGTTGCGTCACTCTATCATTTAAACCTTTTGTTTTCTTTAAAATCACTTTTGACCCACAAAACTCTTGTCTTAAAAAAATCAGCTTGTTAGCAAAAGGTTGCACCTCTGAAACTATTGGGTATCTTTATGATGGATGATATGATAGTAAACATGTTGGAAAGCACATTTGTTTGATCCTCTTTATGACCAAACCTTACAGTCTTTTGATGGATTTGTCTTGTTGCCTATTTTCTCTCTTCTCATGGAGGAAATCCATGAGAAGAGACTGTGTCCATGAGACGGACACAGTTACCAAACTCCCCAGTTTCACTGCTTCATCAGAGCTGAAATGATTGGAAACAGACAACAGAGGCACTTAAACCAATCAGATTTAAATGGAGATCAAGATGTCCTTACAATGAAACCAGTGGAACCAGCGGAGTGGCATGGCACTGCATTTGTGTGTGTGTGTGTGTGTGTGTGTGTGTGTGTGTTCAGGGTGGGGGATAAAAATGCTTCAGTGACGATATGGAGAGAGAGGCTGGTAGGCTATTATTATAGGCCATAGACTTCCGGGTTCTCTGTCATATAATATGTGGACTTTTACCCTGGTGAGGAGAGCTGTTTGTTGTGCATGTATGTATGTGTGTGTGTGTGTGTGTGTGTATAAGAGAGAGAGAGAGAGAGAGAGAGAGAGAGAGAGAGAGAGAGAAAATCCAGTGATCTGCTGCTAAATTGAATTAATTTATGTTGCATTCAAGGCTAAACATGCAGTGAACAAATTACATTATTGGCTGCTTTTTATGACTCAGTTCACTTTCATTTGTAAGAGTTCATATAAGTTACAGGTAAACCATTCTTTCATTCAAACCTTTATTTAAGCCTTAAAATTCTTTGAGGTTCCCCCCATTTGCCATAATGTGGAGATAAAACAAATGCTTGGATTGACAGAAATACTATTTCAGTTGCACGTTTCTGACATTGTGCCATTGTAGTCTGACACGTTCTCTTACCTGTGTTTGTTGACTGGGTGGGACGCTGTTTGGTTATAAAAGTGTGCATGAAGGTTAGCTCTTTTCTAAGCCTGCGCAGTGAGTTTGAGAGTAAAGGATGGTGGAAAAAACAAAACAAGGTTATATGCAAATATTTGGGTCTTATTAAGTGGCACCCTTAAGAGGGTGGTGGTGGTGGTGGTGGTGGTGGGTGGGGGGGCATAGCCACCCTGATAAAAATTTCTGCCCGCCTACTGGAGGCCAACATTACTCTCTTTAAGGCATTCATTGGTACCAACCATGAGGGAGCTGAATAATGCTCCAAACATAGGCAACGTTTTTGGAACAACTGGCATGGCCATTTTCAGAGAGGTCTCTTCAACTCTCACCTCAAGATATCTAAGATACTGAACACCAAATTGCTCCAGATGGCTGTTCCATCAGTGTGTGAGTGCGTGTGAATGGTTATTAAGTAGCAGGTGACAACATCTTTGGTAGCCTCAGCCAGCAGTCTATGAATGTGTGTTCACTTCTAGCTTTTGGTTTTGGTGCAAAATTTCAATGTCGGGGGGGGGGGGGGGGGCACTGCTTTTATTGGTAGTGTGTCA
>NC_065510.1:40560995-40612456 GCF_006386435.1 Epinephelus moara
GGGGGGGGGGGGGGGGCACTGCTTTTATTGTTTAGTGTGTCAGATATCACCAATTCTGCACTCGCCTTAAATCTTGTTGGTTTTCCCTTATACACACACACACACACACACACAGGGGGCCACTAAAGCCTTTATCACGAGTGTGTGACACTGTCAGCATCAGTAGTAATTGTCTGAAACAATGTCTGCTGTGGCCTTGAACAGGCTAGCTGATTAGCCTGAGGAATGTGTTTGCCTAAGGAAGCAAAGCCCCTTTCAGCTAGTGCTAATGCTAAAGCAGCTCTTATGATCAGTAATGACTACAAAGCTGTGAGGGGACATATGTGGCAATATTTGGTTGCAGTTGACCTTTCTATCCTGTCATGCTTATGTACTATAGGACTGACTCAAAGCCTTTCTGTTTATAATTAGTGCATTAACCAAAGTTTGAATGAGCTGTTGAGTGGACAAATATGAATAAGTCCTGGAGGCAGGGGGGCTCTCAGAGTAAATGAACTGGAATCATCCCTTAGTGGTGAAGTTGGGGTGGGCTGAAGGCAGTCCCTTATGCACTCCCTCTGACCTGAAATTCTTCAGGCCAGTTTAGCTTTAAAGGGCTTTCTTGCTCTGAAGGGAGGCCCGAACATTTGGTCCCCTCCTCTCAGTTCGTTAGCCTCTCTGGCTGCTATCCATCTGGTCATGTCCTCCTCAGACTGCCTCTCCCTACTCTTTTCTACATATCCCCCCTCAGCTTGCCCTCCTCTCCACACCTTCCCTGTTTCTTCTGCTTTTCCCCCTCCCCGCTGCTCTTCTTTGAGCTTGAGTGAACCAGAGGAATGAGGGTGACAGGTACATGGATGAGAGGAGAGAAAAGGGCAGAGAAGCAGGCAACAGAGGATGGAGGCAGGGACAAAATGAAGGGGCTCAGATTTCGGAAAACGTAGTTTAAATTAGATTTTTTTTTTATGATGGATATTTTTCACCATATTCTGACATTTATTATTATTAATCAATGGGAAGATAATAAGCAGATTGAAAATTGTTGTTGCTGTGTCTCTGCTATCAGTGTACAGTGACTCAGTGCTTAAAGACAGCAGCTCCTCAAAAAAATTGTGAAGGGACAGCAAACAGATCTAAATTAGGACACTCTGATAACGCAGCTTCCATAAGTGTGACTTAATGCTTCATACTGCTTCATCCTGTCTTAGTCAGGGTGCTGACAGTTGAACTGTAAGCCACAGTGTGAGGACATCATGTGTCCTGAAGGATCAGCCACAGTTCTCACTTGTCTTTTGTTAAGTAAATTGTTTTACTCAGTTGTGGTCATTTACTGTAAAAATGCAGTGCAGTCCAGGTAGTAAGGCCCAGACACACTAAACTGACAATAGATAACTAGTGGAGACAAAGGCCGACTGTTGCGTCGCTTCACGTTACCTGCTTCTCTGCATAAAAGTTGCACCTGATCACACTGCAAAGACTACAGCCAACAGCCAACTAGCATGTACGTTCTGTGTCTGTGTAAGAGGAAATAAACCTCCATAGCTGCAGGTGGCTGTAGTCTGTATTTCTCATCCAAAAAGAGAAAGTGGAAGATCGACAGGATGGATTCAAGACAGTTACAGTCTTTAATACTCTCTGTGTTGCTTTATATCTATAATCAGCAAACAGCTCTTTCAAATAATACCTGTTTCACATTTTTAAGGATATAAATTATGAAGGTATTTTTTGGACACGGTAAAGTTGTGTGAACTGCCTGAAACAATTAAACATTTTGAGATACCAAAAATCCCAGCAGGAAGTTTCTTTTTTTAGGCTACGTTCCTAAAGCAGTTAGTCAGTTTCTGCAGTTTGTCTGAGAGGAACTGCTTCCAGGAAAACACAGCGTGGGACTAAACACTGCGGTGTACTCCTACAGGTCGTATCTCTCTACAGAAATAAACAGCAGGACCTCTGGTCTTGTGACACGCTACTCATTTACTTATATGGATGACTTGTAATAAGAGATGGCAGTCATACAGGCTCTATGGCCAAGATACTGATTACCAGCACGGCTTTATTGCTGACTTTATTCCTGCTTATTCACAGGTTTTGTCTATGTGGCAGATTCCAGTGTGTGTGTGTGTGTGTGTGTGTGTGTGTGTGTCTGACCCTGGCCTTAATAGAGAACCAGCTTATCAGAGATAACCAAAGACTAATAGCCACTCTCTAATGTGATTACTTATGATTTAGGTCTAGTTAAGTAAATGTGTTTCAGCTTGAGCCCAATGTCAGTGGCAGGTTTACAGTGTTGAATATAAAAGTAGGTGATTTCCAGTCTGCCATCATGAACAAACACCAATCCTGAGCCAGAATGTATGTATGGAAACACACTAGGCTGTTCTCATTTACTCTTAGTAGCATACTTATACCTATGAAAGCAATGCAGTATACAACCCACGTCATTTTGAGCCAGGAGGCTGTGAACTACAAAATGCACGTAGGCAGGCGGTCGGGGTGATGGATGGGTCAAACCAACACAGGACTTTGACCCAGGAGACCACTTTTTGCATCCTTGGTGAAACCAGAAGTCAATGTTGAGTTATTTTAAGTTATGTACACGTAACGTAACATTGTCATAATACATTAAGTAAGTAATGTTAAGATGTACAACCATGATTCTTTTACTGAACCTAACCAGTTGGAGTGTAAAATCATAAGATACCACGCAAACTGTTTAATGTGCCAAACTTTTCATAAAATATTATGTGAAGATATGTTGGACACACACACTATCCCTGTATACAAAGTTGGTAATATTTTATACTTTTTGTGTCAACAAATCCCATTAAAAGACCAAAACAAACAATTGATCCAATTAACAAGTTCCTCTGTGCCACAGACCTTTGTTGTTGTACCAAAACTACTAAAAACACATCATTGAGCCACACTGCTGCAATCAGTCACATGTTCCTTTGTTATGTTAATGTGGACACTGCATTTTATTTTTAGTTAATCCTACATATACAGTCCTGGTTTAAGGTTTTGTTACAGTCTGACAGACAGACATAAGCCCCTATACACTGCCTCTTCAAGGTGGGAATTTCACGCAGTTACGCCACGTAGCCATTCTGTATAAAAGGTATAATCGTGGAATGGGGGGGGGCAGAGTTGGTAAATGATTGTTATTGCCATTGTTATTTTTTATGAAGTGCTGCCAACATGTACATTAGCCTATATGTCACACCAGAGGCAGACACTGTTATGTTACACGTCACACTTGTCACACATCTTATGCCTCCGCAATGCCAGCATGTTGTGTAAAATCACACACTGGAGTGGAATGATGCTGCTGTTGTTTGGTGCTGTGTAAAAATGCAAAGGTGGCGTAAAGAGTGGACTTCATAGCTGTTCTATAGCACAATCTCTGTGTAAAAAGTACTATAGACTAAACACCTGGTAAAATACTCTGAACAGCTTCTGTGGTAGTTCCTGCAACTGATGGTGTCACCAGGACCACATTTTGCCATGAGGACACACACAGACTCATAAAGGGAGACTGTGACCCAAAGACTTACAGTATACATAAATCTGAACTTAAAACCACAAGTAAAACACAACTAAAGACCTGATTAAACCTGAAGCAGCTGTTGTGTGTGATGTGTCTGACAAATGATTTAGTGAGTATGTACAATGATTACAGGCTGAGAGACAGAGACAGTAAATGTTTTTACTAGTGGGGTCCAACGGTTAACCGTTGACCTGATGGCCTGTGCGGTCACCAGAACACCTAAAGCCTGTGAGGCATGTCTGAGTCCTGATTGGCTATGGCTAATGACTGACAGTTAATCTTTGACTTAGATTGACCTCCTTAGAGGAAAAGGCCTGATCTGTGAACCTGCTCCCCAGCAAACTGCGCTTTTCTTACTTTTGCGCACACGCCAAATGATTGCGCAAAATAACACACACACACACACACCTTCACATACTTTTACACACACCTTTACAGACACACCTTTTTGCTATTAATTATATGTAATTCACTCCTGCTAGTGTCATGGTAATGGCTTTGACAGTTTTATAATTAGTAGCTGATTACAGGTGCTACAGTTCTATATATTGCTCTCTATCATGTGTGCTTTAATCTCTTCTTTTCTGACTATCCATCATTCTTTATGCTAAATAGACTTTCTTCTTGGCTGTTTACTCAGTCGTTAAGGAGTGGGGCCGGTTTCAATAGCAGCTGAAACTCAGTGCACTGTTGACCACACACTGTGACTTTCATCTCTCTCCCTCTCACCCCATCTGCTCTCTCTCTCTCCCTCACTCCCTCTTTTCTTCTTTTCTTGCCCTTTCCAGAGAACTGAGGAGAATTTTTTAGACAGAAACTCTGAGCTAGTGACGGCTGTTTTCCTCTCAGTCATCTCTCTATCTGCTCTCTTGACTGCCCAGGAAGGTGTGTGTTGTTTGCTTAAGTTAAGCTGTGCTAGGAACGTGTTCACCGTTGTTATGTACAAAAAAACACATGCATATGCCCAATTACACACACACACACACACACACACACACATACACACACACAGTTGTAGTCTTGTGCTGACATGACATAAATCACTCTCGTGGTACCTCCCAGTCAGAATTTCCAAATGTCCTCTCAGAGTAAGAAAACAACATGAGGAAGTATTCAGCATGAACATTTCCTGCCGTTTTCCCAATTTATGCAACTATCAGCACAAAACCCTTGAAACCAATGAAAACTACTTTTCCCATCAGCCCCCTCTCCTGCCCACTGTGTCTTCACTGGTAACAGAGGGAAGATTTGTGGGTTTGTGCAACAGCTGCGTCAGTGTGTGCATTTATCAGTGGTGGAAGAGTATTCAGATCCTTTTAGAACCAATAAACTAATGTAGGAATATAATCAGCAACATGTACTTAAAGCATCATTATTATTAATTATTATTATATATGACATTATTAATACTGATGGAACAAAGCATACGTAACATTTTACTGTAGTAGCTGGTTTAAGGTGAAGCTAGTTTTAACTACTTCATATACTGTAAGGTAATTTAGTCCAGTCCAATCTGAGGGGTCATGAGATGATTATATATATATATATATATATATATATATATATATAAACAACAACAACAACAAACATAAAAAATAAAAGAAAGAAAATACAAACCCCCCCACAAATCTACATATTGGAGCATTTCACCTCTTTTGGGCTAAAAAAAAGGCCTCACCTTAACACTTTTTAATTAAGGGTTCAAAGGCCAAAATCTATTAAATCTTTTTTAACAAATCATCTTTTCATATATATGTAAAATCTGAAAAGAAACAACTACAACTGTCAAATAAATAAAGATAAATTATACTTAAAGGAATGCTGCAAAATGTTTTTTCTTTGTATACCAATTACACACCCCGTGCTACATTAAATCTGTGGAGAAAATGTCATTTTTCTTGCATGCCTCAACCATGAACGAAGAATCCAAAAACTGCGAACATCCTTGATAAATTAAAGTTGAGGATGCCGCATTGAAATACAGCAACACTATATCAAAACATCTGTGTATAAACTTGCCTGTGCACTTGAGATTGTAAATGAATGTTTTCATGTAGTTTTGGTTTTGTTAAACATTGCCCCCCTTTACTTTAATTCATCAAGAATTTTCTCAGTTTTCATTCACCGTGGAGGCATACGAGAAAAACAACATTTTCTTCAAGAATTGAATGTAGCACTGGGTGAGTAATTGATATACAAATGATCAGTTTGTGGGTGAAGTATTCCTTTTATCACAGTACTTGATTTGAATGTAAAAAAAATGCTTTCCACCACTGGTATTTATGTGTGTTTATGTATATTGTCTACATAAAAAACTTTCTACTACACCTCAGAAGTAGGGCTGGGATCCGCCCACTCACACATACACACTCACACAAAGTACCTGCCTAGCTCCACCCTCACCAGCTCTCATGCTTGCAGCTTTGGCTCAGTGTGTGTGTGTGTGTGTGTGTGTGTGTGTGTGTGTGTGTGTGTATAGAGGAGGCTGGCCTCTGTGCTCAGTGCCCTGCTGTACCTGTCTCTCATGGAGGTGGACTTACACTCCCAGAGCAGGCAGCCAGGCAGCGGAGCACTGTGAAGCAACAGGGGTAGCTATATCCTCCCATCTGACCGCTCTCTGCTTCTCCTTCCTCTTCTCTTTTCCACCAACATCCCTCTGCTACGATACCCTCCTCAAGATTTCTGCTTTGTTTCAGTCTCACTTCCCTCTCTCTGCAACTGCCTTTGGTTTTATAGAAATTCTTCAGCCTTCAAAGACATGTTTTTGCAGACTTTGTAAAGATCATTGTTTAACATGAAGGCAGGCTTGAATAGTATCTGCATGACTCAGCTGCTTTAACGTTATCTATCGGGTGTGTGTTATGTGCAGGATTGGAGTGTTTGTGAGTGTTGGTGTTTCATTGATCCTCTTCTGCTGCCTTGTGACCCTGTAGTTGGGGACTGCTGGGTAAACATATCCACGTGTGTGCACATACAGCTAAGATGGCGGCTTCCGTGGGCCTGTTTTCTCCAGTACACTGGATCAGTGTCACTCAGGATAGAACAGCAAACTAAGAGATGCATTGTTCCTTACTGTTGAACACATACTTTGGTTTTCTTTGCTCCATAATCTGCGATAAACTGGGAGTCAGAGAGAGGTTTGTTGGCTCACAATCTTCTGAATAACATTTGCGAATGCTCCAGAGAATACATGATAGCAGTGTTGATTTAACATCAGGTCAGTGGCATAAATACTAAAGGAACTTTGCCTCATTTGCTTGTTTGAGGAAAAAGATGGGATTTGCCAGCAGAGGTGGATCTGTGTTTATGATATGACCTAGAGGAAGCCAGTAAAAGCCTTTTTGTCTGCTCATAAAGCAATTCAGCCCCCAGTAACATGTTGTTAGTACGTAGAGAATCAGGTGCTTCTATCAATCATAAACACAATGTAATGGACAATCTCCACTGCAATAACTGGAACACTTTAACCCGGCAGGGTGGCACCTTTATCCAATCAAATTGCTGCTCTTTAACTTCCTATTGCAGTGAGCAGACCAGCCAGCTCTTCCCTCCATGTGCTACTCTGAGTTCACAACCTTTGACCAGGTGAACTCTGTGTCTGAGCTCTGTAGATTATGTTTTTCCTAAAGCTGCTAGCTGTTCCTGTTGTGCTGCAACAAAGAGGTAAAATCGGGATACAAGAATCGCACATAAGCTGTCATTACTTTGTAACATTTTAGTTTCTTAATAACTGAGATGTCAACTATAAATCTTTACGATCTCAGTGAGTAAAGGCTGTGATTTGTGTTTGTCACGGTTAATCATCTACCTGTCCCTGCCTCAGTTTTCTCTCTCTCTCTCTCTCTCTCTCTCACACACACACACTCACAGACACACACGCATATATACACACGATTGCAGAGCTTTCAACTAAATCATTGTTTCTTTTTTTTTTACTTTATATTCTTTTCTAGATTTCCTCTTTTATGTTGCATTACTTCCCTACTGCTTTTGTTGCACACTCTTTCAGATACACCTAGTTTCCAAAAGAACCCCCCTCCCCCCCCCAAACCCACACACACACACACACACACACACACACACACTTACGGTTCTCATTTTCTTAATATTATGCAAGGGGAGAGAGGTTGTAACAGGCCATCTGAGTTCCGCTTCGCCTCTGACACACACTGAGTGCTGTGATTTCCTGACTCTAGGAAAGGAAAGGAAAACCTCAGCACAACAGTGGTCCGGACTGAGGAAGTTAGGAATATCTCCAAGTGGTCAAAAGCAGGAAGTAGGTTATCCCCATGCTAAAACTGAACACTGAATATATTGGATTTTTGACAAACACAAAATGTACAGTTAAAGGGAAACTTTGCCAATTTTCAACCAGCTTTGTGTCATAACAATGTCGGTTCTATGTGTAAATGAACTGTGGTAAACTCCTCTCCGTCTTGCCAGCACCCAGATCTCCCTGCTCATTTGCCAGCTCAAATCCACCGGATCACACAAAATGCGTAATTCAGCGGGCGTTCACTAGCTCTTGGGTGTTGCTCAAACTACAGATAGTTCCTCCACATTTTTGTATGACTGCTGCCACCACACACATAGAGAGTATAGAAGCAGATCGAGAGAGAGAGAGACCACCCCTCTCTCTTACCCCTTTCCACCAAATTAGCTCTGGTTGTTGAACTGGATCCATCCAGGACTTTGTAATCAAGGATGTGTCATCAACATAAGGCATTGCTCAATTCACAACTGAAGCAAACAGTAGTAGCAAGATGGCAGATGGCACTGAAACTCTTGATGCATTTTTACAGATATTTATTTGCTTCATCCAAAAACAAGCATGGACAAACTATTAATAACACCACTGCACAATCTTTTTTTTGCAAGGATTTCTCACTTGACGTCTCTATTGTTGCCCTCCCCATCCTCTCTTTCCAACTTAAGAACATGACACGCCCACTGATGTCGTCACAGTTTGCACTTCAAGTCAAGAAACCTGCTATTTTTTGGTTCCAGCTGAGAACCAACTTTTCAAGTTCCTAACCAATTTATTTTTGGTGGAAATGCTCTGAGCGGTTTATAATTGGGTGTGGGTCTGCGGGAACTTGTTTCATGTTGGTGGAAAAGGGATATCTGACTCTCTTAAACACACCAAATGCAGATCAAACAGTAGGCAGTGCTGATCAAATATAAACCAATATTCGGTTACTGTGTTGCCTGTTTCTCTTCTAAAATGTCTTCAGAAACATATTTTAGCACACTGTTAAATTGCATTACGAGATCATATGTTAATAGCCGGCTGCCATATTGTTTTTGGACAAGCCGAAAGCAACTCAAGTGCATTGTGGTAGTTGTAGGTTTTCTACCTCTTAAGCAAAAGTGAATGCCCTTTTTCTCTGTTTTCTGTGGTCATGTGGCACCAATTTCAATAGTATTAGCGTCTCTACTGCATGGACAGCCCGGTTTTATGATAAGACCATCCAGCAGTTTTTTTAAGAGCCCTAAAATGACTACAGTACTCTGTTACACACAATGTCGACCCCACAGTGTCACACAGCGTCTTTTTATCACCAAGCAGAACTCCCAGAGTGAATATTGTCCTCCCTTTGTCATCAGTCTGACAAGATAAGGCTGATAAGAGACAGAGTCATGTTAGCACTTCACACGATAGGAGGAACAGAGGTTGAGCTGTGGAGGCAACTCAGACACAAGTAATAGAAAGCTGTTACAGTAATATATCAGGCTCTTTTCGGCAAAACTTTGAGTGATGCTTTTGAAAAATATTTTCTTTAGTGCAGAAAAGGGAACTGCATCCTCGCTGAGCAGAATCAGAATGTGTCTCTACAAACTAGATATCCACATAATTCTGTCAAAAACTGATGCTTTTATATAATCTAATGTCATCTTGACCTATGTCAACATGCAGCAACCAACTCCTGGCTAAAGATAGCAGGAGGAAACAACATCCAGTCCCTCCCCTCTCAGTTTATGCCGTTTTGGTTTCCTCTTTGCCCCTCTACTGTACATCAATAAATGAATGAAGGAATATTTTGCTTCAGCCAGAAACATGATATTCAAATTTGTATGGTATGTCCGCAATATTTAAAGCATTTAATTCTATCGAGCTAACATTTGCATCATTTTTATTCCTCTGTGGATGAGGTGTGCACTACTTTGCAGGTAATTCTAAGCCCTGCAGCCTTGGGCGAACTAACAAGTTCGCGGGGGGGCGGGGGGTGTGCGTTGCCATGGTTGCTTGGCTTAGTAGTGTTTTACCTTTGTTGACTGCCTTACCTATTTCAATCAAAGTCCAGGCAATCTTGTGACGCACAAACGCACACAGAGCCACACACAGAGCCACACACAGAGCCACACACACACACACACACACACACACACACAGGTTGTTTTTTATTTGGCCTGTTTACTTACATGACGTTGAGTCTGTCACAAAAACTAGTTTGCTTTGTAGTCTGCTGTAATTGGCTGCCTCAGTGTTGCACAGTGTTGTCCGCAGTGTGGAGATTTGGGGATTTAAAATGCTGTGGATTTTTCCGTTCTGAATGCTGGCAGTGTTGGAAAATAACAGAGTAAGAGGTTTATGCTCGGGAAGCCGATTTCTGATTGTTCTCTGTTCCTCTTATAGGGCTGCAGCCCTTAATGAAGTGGTGCACACACAGAAACACACAGACACACACGCACAGAAAAAGCTGCACCCATAACACTTATGATAAAAAAAGTTGAAAGTCCAACACCCTCTTGTGGTGAGTGTGCAACAGGTTCATGTGTAATATAGATGAATGTGCACAGTCTTCTGTCACTGCGTGGAGTCATTGGGGTCATATCTTACACAAAATTCCTCATATAGCTTAACTCCAACTTGTCTAACTTACTGCTGACACACACACACACACACACACACACACACACACACACACACACACACACACACACACACACACACACACAATGAGCATGTGACCTAGTCATACTCAGTGAACCTTGAGCTGGAGGTTTCAGGGTTTACAGCGGTTCATTCTCTCTGATAGGGGTTAGAGGTCAGCAAGGGATCTGAGCAGCTCAACAAAACAAGGTTGTAAAACCACTGATAGGGGAAGGTGGGATGGGGATTTATAGATGCTGTATTTTCATCGTTCTGTCCAAGTGTCACATTATGTGCCTTGGTTAGTTTGTTAGGTAGGTAATCTTGCATGTGATTGCTCCTGCAAACTGATGATCATTTTGTTTTGAAAAGCAAGCATATTATGGGTTTTTGTTGTTACAGATGCTTAAAAAGGCAGCTTCTCAACATTAATACGTTTTTCTTATTTTTATTCCTTCTAGTATTTCCTGTTCCTTCTTGTATAGCAGTTGGTTTATACAGCTTAGTGTAATTTCATAAGCCTGTCTCTCTTTGCCCTCCTCAGGCCCCAGATCTGATTGGATGGTTTTGTCAGAATGACAGCCGAAGATCCCGCTTCCTCCTCGACCATGAGCAATAACGCTGCCCCCAAACCCTCCAAACCTGCTGGTGCCTCCCACCACCCTCTTCATGGACAGATGAACATCCCTGAAGGAGTTGCAGGTGCTCCCAATGAGGCTGCACTGGTGTCCCTGATGGAGCGCACTGGCTATGGTATGGTCCAGGAAAATGGTCAGCGTAAATATGGCCCTCCTCCTGGTTGGAATGCTGCAACTCCACCACGTGGATGTGAAATCTTTGTGGGCAAGATCCCACGGGACGTTTATGAGGATGAGCTGGTCCCAGTGTTTGAGTCTGTTGGACGCATCTATGAGATGCGGCTGATGATGGACTTTGACGGGAAGAACAGAGGGTATGCATTTGTGATGTACACAGAGAAACATGAGGCCAAGCGTGCTGTCCGTGAGCTCAACAACTATGAAGTGCGGCCCGGGAGGCTGTTGGGGGTCTGTTCTTCCGTGGACAACTGTCGTCTTTTCATTGGTGGCATCCCCAAGACCAAAAAGCGTGAGGAGATCCTGGAGGAGGTCTCCAAGGTGACGGAAGGGGTACTAGATGTGATAGTTTATGCCAGTGCTGCAGACAAGATGAAGAACAGAGGCTTTGCCTTTGTAGAGTATGAGTCACACCGTGCAGCTGCCATGGCTCGCAGGAAGTTGATGCCTGGGCGTATTCAGCTTTGGAGCCACCAGATTGCAGTGGACTGGGCTGAACCAGAGATTGATGTAGACGAAGATGTTATGGAGACAGTGAAAATCCTCTACGTAAGAAATCTTATGATGGAGACCAGTGAGGAGACGATCAGACAGGTAGGACTGGCAGTTTCACGGTGCATGCTGTGCAAGAAGCGGTACAATATCTTACCATTCTTAACCAATCACCCATTTTCTGTGTAAACCAGGTTTTCAGCCAGTGGAATCCTGGATGTGTTGAACGTGTGAAGAAAATCCGTGACTATGCCTTCGTCCACTTTACTTCCCGGGATGATGCTGTTATGGCCATGGACCACCTTAATGGCACAGAGGTGGAAGGGTCCTGCATTGAGGTGACGCTTGCCAAGCCAGTTGATAAGGAGCAGTACTCGCGTCAGAAGGCCTCCAAGGGAGCTTCTGCCACTCCAGAGCCTACTCAGCAGAACTATGTCTACCAGTGTGATCCCTATACATTGGCCTACTACGGTTATCCCTACAACACCCTCATTGGACCCAACAGAGACTACTTCGTCAAAGGTTAGAAGTCATTCTTTCTACTTTTGTACTGGTATTGATCAGTTGCAAAAGCCACAATGTTTTTCTTGACACCATTTATTTTTGTAAATATTGGTGGCAGCAGAAACTCTATGGGCCAATGCACTGCTAAAGATCTCAAAATGCCATTCAAAAGATGCTATTGTAGGAACAATGACAAACCCACACTATCAGTAGGGAACTATGATTTTTAAATTGTCATGATAATAATGATTTAATATTTGATGACTAGAATATCATTTGACAGACATTTTAAAATCTTAACTTGATGAGGGTTTGTGGCTTAAAAATCAGAGACATGTTGTTAAAGGCAAAGACAAAACAAGGTGATGGACCAATGAATGCTAATCCCATTACCTTTGATGATTGATTTTATATGGTGTTTGGGTGGTAGAAGGATAATCTATTTGACTTTCAACAATCATTGTGTTTTGGTTTTCTCTCCAAAGGATCCCCAATGATACAGAACAATGGTAATCTCTCACATCCTTATTCCTACTCATTCCTTCAATGAACAATGAGCTCTCTTACCATGTCACAAACTATACATTTTCTAACACCATCCTTTTCCCGCTGTGCTGTCACCTCCCATTTCATGCTGGGTTATTGCAGAGATCACAACAAAGCTAAAGATGTAACATCGAGGAATACCATTTCATAGTGCCATGAACTTGCTCCATCTGATTTAAGAGTCAGAGTAGCGCTCAAGAAAAAGGCCAAACCGGACCCAAAGAACTCCAAAAAAATCCTGAGCTCAAACAGAAATTTCCAGTTGCAACTGCACTTCATGAGCAGATTTTTGCCTTAAATTATAGCTGAAGGACTCTTCTTGCTACCTCAGTCCTGATACTTTTGAACAAGTTCTAAACCCAACATAAAATCTCGCCTTCCATGTCGCCCGACGCACCTTTAAGTAAAAGTTACCTCTACTGCCCAAATCCTAAACCACAAGCCCTGTCATCATATTACTTTAATTGTATTTTAAGCAGGTACTGTGCGAGGTCGTGGTCGTGCTGCTGCAGGTAACCGTACCCCTGGACCACGGGGGTCGTACCTGGGGGGTTACTCTGCTGGTCGTGGCATCTACAGCCGCTACCATGAGGGCAAGACCAAGCAGCCCGAAAAGCCCTATGAGCTGATGCCCAGTCTGGAGCTCGCTGCCTCTGTCAACCCCGTTGGCATCAAACCTGGCACAAGTCAGTGACATAGATATATATCCCTCCATATCCTTGCCCATCTCAAAAGCCTTTGTTAAACCTTCCAGCTCACAATTTTCTATCTCTCTCTCCTATGTGGTTTGAGGAACATTTTGTAAATCAAAATTGTGGCTGTTGCTGGATGGTCAGGCGCAAAAGGACTTCCTTTCTCTTTAATAATGACACTTAATATCTGTCCTTTCCAGCATGACCAGAAAGTAACTGCTATGATTTGTTCCTTCATCCTGTCCTTTTTTTCCTCCATATCAGAAAATTTGTCTTACTAGGTGTTCAGACCAGAAACAGCACTGTGTTAAAAGAACACAAGGGGCTACGTTGTTGGGGGCATAATGTTTAGATCAGACACCAAATCACTGCACAGTGGTTTCAGAAACTATTAGAAAGGATTGTACAGTCCTCTGCCATGATGATCACCCTGGCCACTTTACAGACTAATCTACCTCTAACATATTTCATTGGCAGTGCTTTACATTGTGTTGAGGCAAAAACTGACTTTCTTGCTAGATGAAACTACATTTATTGGCTTCTTTGCTGCATCTATTGGCAACCCCAATGCAGTGGTTTCGTTTAACTGAATACGGAATCCATGTTTCTTCTCACACTGCTGTTGTCTGTCTGAACATGGCCATTGTTATGAGGGGACCAGTAGTTCCACAATCTCCTTTTACACATGCACTCAACTCCAATTCTTTACTGAAAAGTGGTTGACATTATTTTGAATGTAAAACAAATACATACATCACAAAACATTTGCTTTTTCTATTCATATGAAGTTGTTTTCTTTTTTATGTTTCTCCTGTGTAGAAGCAGCTGCTGTAGCTTTGTTAGTGTTACACTTTCAGTCAAGAGCGGAGTTGAAATGCAAAACTATACTCACAAACTAAAGATTATTTATCTCTTTTCTATTGTGTCCACTCTATCCTGATCACTTAAAGGATAATACCAGTGTAATGTAGGGTCGCAGAACAATGTATACTGCAGTATACATTTATTCTACACATATGACCTTCATAATTTTGTTTTGTTTTTTAAATATGAGGTCTAAACTGTAAAACATGGCCTGAAATCAGCTGCTGCCCCAGCAAAGAGGAATGTAATAGTAAAGCTATAAGGTGGCTTCTATTTAAAGGATTATTTCCTGTTTTTTCTTCCCTCTTTCCAGGACAGTAAGCAGAGGGAAATGCAGATGCACTGACATGAATGGGGCAAATCAAAGCAACTCACATAAGACCATAACAAAACAGTAAAAAAGTTGTATGTTTATGTGGGTGGATCATTAAAATTCTACAATTCAGATTTGTTTTTATACCGTAGAATAATGGTAGTGATAGAAATGCACACACTGGTATTATTTTTTAGGTTTATTACTAAACACAGAATATATATATTTACCAGATTGTTTTTCAACATAAATTTGTTGTTAATATTAACATTGTGTATTTGGTGATCAGAGGTCCTTTTTGTAAAATGGCCCTCCTTGATGCTCCTTCTGGAACGATTTGACCCCAATCTGGACTGTGTGGAATCACAGGATCACCACCAGATTGAAAAGACTTTTGTCCATCTGAAACAATGACTGACGTTGTGTTCGCTCTGTGTGTATGTGTGTGTGTGTGTGTGTGTGTGTGTGTGTGTGTGTGTGTTGGAGCATTGAGGTTAATCCACACCATCATAATCCGAATCACACCGCAACGCCAACTTGTGTAACTTCTTATTTTTTCCCTTCTTAACTAAATTGTTTCCTTCAACTTTGATTGCTTCAGCAGCTACGTCTATCATAGATTCCCTTTAGATCTGAGTTTGTCTGTTTCATGGGTGCATGTACGTGTGATTATTTCTTGCATTTTTAATGCAAACATGACATCATCTCTTACTCATTGCCTGCAGTCGACCTGTCTGTTATCCAAGCTCTCATTCTTGTGTCTCTTTATGTCCAGTGGCATTGCCAACTCTGGGTGGGCAGTACCCAGTGTTCAGCACGGCTCCTGCAGCCAAGCTGATGGAGGAGGGGAAGGTGCACACGGTGGAGCACCTTATCAACCCTCTGGCCATGCAACACCCTGAGCACACCCCTGCTACTGCTGCTGCTGCTGCCACCGTCCTACCTGCGGTCTCCACCCCTCCACCTTTTCAGGTGTGCCTTTGACAGTTATATGTTTCACAGACACATAAAAATGTTTGAATTTTATTTATGCCGATAAATATGTGAAATGCCCAGCTCCATCTCAGGACATGTTGTTTGATGCATTAAACACTGTCCAGTGTGTGCCGCATCATACAGTGGCCTATCTATGAATCAGATTTTGCACCACTCCACTGAATTAGCAATGAACTATAACATCATTGGAGTCATAACGGCCAGTTTCAAAATGATCAAATCTGTTGCAGCAGAACCAGAGCCATCATCTTTGTAATTCGATGCATGCTTCGATCTTTGTCAAAACATGGCACCTACATTACCCACGATGCAACCCTTCAATTGTGTTATGCCAATAGCTGCTAATGTAGCCTTGAGTCTCTAGCCTCAAGCAGAGACGAGGACCAGACAACACTTCTTTCCCACACACCTATATTTTTATATTTGTGTCAAATAAACATAATGGAGTAAAGATTTATACTCTTTATACTATGCATGGAATCGACACCATACATCTCCCCAGAAACTATAACTATATAGCTAACTATATGTAGCTATGCACCACAGATGGAACAGCGGAAACAAAGCTTTTGCCTGCCTTTATTTCACAGATAAGAAACAATAAATTGTGAAGATAATAAAGTCCCCACAAAAGAACATTTTAAGTCCTGTGAGGATTTATCCTGGCTTCATATGAGTAGAAGAAACTCTGCTTGCCACTAGGCTAATTTATGCAATGTAAAATGCCATAGGCTTATGCTAATAACGTTAGCATGTTGTATATGTAGGGAGAACATGTCTGAAATAAGACAATTGTTTGGTCTGTGAACCTTGTAAGTTAAAATTGAGCCAAATTTTGTACTTGTGTTTAATAATGTCATTGTTAAGCTACATTCTATGTGTGTTTTCAATCAATCAATCTTTACAGCCCTTCACAGAAACTTAACACAGAGGCATAGAAACCCTACGACCAACTAGTACTGTGGTGGTGTAATTGCAAAGTGAAACTGACGTACAGCTGCACATATATAAATGCTCACAACATGTCCCCTGTGTCCCGCAATGTAAATTATGCCCCTGTATCCCACCACTGATTATGACACACATTTCTTATTTGAACTTAATGCTGGCCTTTTCAAGGTGAAAATCGAGAATGAATGTATTCAGTTGAGAGTTGAATGCATCTGTTCAATGACTGTACAATGAATCTGCGCAATGCTTTAGAAATCCTCTTACTCACTATGGTCCTTCTGTTCTTCCTGCATCTCCCAGGGCCGTCCTATCACTCCAGTCTATGCCATGGCCCATAATGTACAGCGTATCCCAGCAGGCGGTGGCCTGTATGGAGCTGGATACGTCCCCATCACAAACTACGCTGCCAACACAGCAGCTCTGGCCGCTCTGCAGAAGAATGCAGCGGTGGCGGCTGCAGCATATGGGGGATACGCAGGCTACGCGGTGCCACAGGCCTTTCCCGCCGCAGCCTTCCAGCTGCCCATCCACGATGTCTACCAGACATATTGAGTCTGAGGGTCAGACCACGTAAAAAAAAAAGTTTAACCCCTGCTTGTGACTGAACCATCACCACAATGTCTGTTTTATCATACAGAAACATCACTTGAACACATGGACATCCAAAAGCTCTAAAGGAAGGAAGCAAACATTTAGAAAATGGACAGAAAAACAGTGACGTCACACATCTGTCCCACCTACTGGCCTCAGTATGTATTGGACCAAAGGCAACCATATGACAGGCTTAGTTATGCAGCATCACTGTAGTCCACACACTGAGGGAACCTACCTGTACGTGGTGACAATCATCCCCCAACAATAAGCATTAACTCCTAATAACAATTGTCTCTCTGTCTTGCTCTATGTGTCTCTGACCCCGCCACCTTGTTGCTACGGCAACAGAAACACTGAAGGTACATTTGAGTATTTATGAAGAGAAGATAAATATTTAAGGTTTTATTCTCTGTAGATTATTAATGGAGCGACATTTGTCCTCTGAAGCAGGAAAGATAGACCTTTACACTGTCTAATATTTTTTTAACTGTAAAAGCTTGGGGGCAAAAAGAAAGAGAAATTAATTGAAAGAAAATAAAAATACAACAGGAACTACTGACAAGAGAGGATTCCACTGAAGACAACTGCTTTTGGATATACTAATCTTTGTTTGCATTATTATATAGTATTTTAGCCAATTCTACATGCTGTAGGTGATGCTGTCCGTCCATGCTGGTTGAATGTGTAAGCTTCAAACATGCCTGTTTGGTACGTTTTGGTTTTATTTAGTTTCATTTTTATTTTGGTTGTTTTAAATGAAGGTTTCTAAGTGTTGTGTTTATTTGCTTATAATTAGTTTGCTTGTTTTCATGTCTCCTCTTTAACTTTTGGAAACATATTATCTTGGTTTGTTTGAAGAAAAAGTTGCTAGCCAAATAATATTATTGTGGCAGATTCCTTTGGGAACAAATACTAGAAAAAGAAAACTGGAAATGTTTTTGAACATGATTTATGTATAAGCCTGACAGACAGCGACACCATGTATATTGAGATGTTCTCCATCCTCAGAAACTGCGCTGACAGGGGACTCAGACTGAACAGATGTTAGTTGTTTTTTTTCCTCTCATTTATGTATGTCTTTATTATTGTGTTTTTGAATTGTTTTACTTTTGAAAGCTGAACAAATATGGACAGAAATAAGAGACATTTTTTCTATGTGGGCTGGGACACTCTGCCACTTAAGCGCTCCTGCATTTGCTGATAGTAACCAAAAAAAAAACACTTGAAGGGATGGTTCAGATTTTTTTGAAGCAGAGTTGTATGAGGTACTTATTCATAGTCAGTGTATCACATACAGTACATGTCAATCAGCGTGCCCCCAGTATGGAGAAGCAGGCTGGAGTTCAACTTTGAAGCTAAGCAATGTACTGCAGTGGACGGGGCCAGCAACAAAACATATCGTAGCCACCTTGAAGTAGTCCCACTTAAAAAAATCAATATCACTTAAAGTGTACCCTAAATTAAGAGTGTTTCCACTGCTTTACCATAATGCCAGACAGTGATTTTCAACGGGAAAATGAAGCCGTTACATCACTCTCCTTAAAACCAGTCTCCATCGAGAAAAACAGTGATTTAACATTGCGGAACACAGTAGCTGCTGGTCTACCACTGCCACAAACAATTATTTTGTTTGTGTTGTTGGGAGACTTTGGCATTTAAAAGAGATAGTTCAGATTCACCAAAGTCACACGGTAATACTAACTAATTTATCGAAGCAGCGGTAGACCAGCAGCTCCTGTGTTCAGCAAGCTAAAATTACTGTTTTTCTCAGTGGAGTCTGGTGGCTTTCACGAGAGCACGGATGGAGAGCTGAAACCCTTAACAGCTTCCCTGTTGAAACAGGCTGTCTGTCGGAAAGGTAAAGCAGTGGAAAATACTCTCAATGTAATGTACACTTAAACTGATATTGATTTTTTTAGGAGGTATATTTTATGGGGCTAAAATCTGTCTTGCTGCTGACCCTTCCACAGCAGTACATTGTTAAGCTTCTGTGTCTGCATTCCAGCCTGCATGTCCTAACTGGGGTCATGCCGACTGACATCTACTGTATGTAACCCACTGACTATGCATAGGTACCTCATACAACCACACTTCAAAAAATCTGAACTATCCCTTTAAGGCCACATACACTCCAGTTTCCTGATATCAGAAAGATTCTATGTGCCTGACTACAGTGCCTTACATCTGTATGTGCCACCTTGTGTTTTTCACTGTGCCTTTTGTAACAATGTGAAGCCCCTGAGGTTGGCACAAAGAGGAAAGATCTGTGCATAGCACCAGAGTTTCCTCCACTGATATTTCCAATGATTTATGGTATTACTGTGTTTTGGTGAGACAAGTAGGTTTCAGTCTCTGCAGTCAGATGTGACAAGGCTACCTCTATCCTGTAGTCTCTTCTCTGAATGCTCCTGCAGTAACACTCCTTAGGCCTCTTTATTTCTCGTCCTCCAAACTGTGCTTGACCGAGGTGCACTTAAATGTATTTATAAAAGGCAAGAGATTGTGACTCCTAGATGAAGAGATATTGAATGCTGAGCATGAATTAATGTGTGAACTGGGCCAGTTTGGGCATTTCTCAATTACTGTATGTGTAACAGAGTTTTCCTCGCAGGTAAAGCATTAAAAAATTTCCCCTCCTGAATGTTTAGTAGGCACTTTTTAAACTCTGCGGTGTGTTGAAAACATGTTTGGAGTGGGAAAAACTGGAGCGATACCTCACGCTGAAATATACAAGTAGCCATGCACGTATGTGCTATAACACACAAACATAATGGATGCAAGCAACTGCTGATCATAAAGTCACACACTGCATTAACAATCTTTGTATAACAGAGTGCAAAACATTTGTAATTGTCAACCAATTCTGGTAGTTTTGCCTTTTCGAACCCAAATGTTTTGTTGGGGTTATTCTCTGCTTAGAAGAGAATATTTCTAATTTTCTATCACCTCCTCAGATTTTTACTAAAGTTTGTACACACGTAAAAACATACTGGGTTTGACTTTGAAGATGGCCTGAATCATGAACTACGTTTCATGTCCAACAGATTGATTATCCACAGCAAGCAAGATGTATTTGTCTCATCTACACCTCTTTGCCACCTCTCTCTCCTCTGAAACTGGATTTGACGTAGAAAACAAACTGCTGATAACTGCTTTTATTATTTTCCTGTATGATGATAATAAGTCAGGATATATTTAATATATGCATTACGTGTTTTGTCTATGAAGTGAGAAGAAAAGGTATAATATATTCTAAAACGTATTTCTTTTCTTTATGTACACCTTTCTTAGGGATGAAAAGTCAGAGTAACAAAAGTAGAGAAAAAAACTTTTTTTTTTTTTTTTGCCAAAGTGTCCAATAGTTTTTAAAAATTCAAGGTTATTGTGTTTTTGTTATGTTTAATATTCTGTTTGCTATTTTGTACTGGATGTGGTGTTATGAGTGGGAACATGAAGGCCTTCTCGTTTAGCTACGTTTTATCAGTTATGACTAAAAACTAAAACTCCATTGCTGTGTTTAAACCCATTGGCACAGTGAGCCATTGGTGTTGCAACTTCACTGATTGTGTCAGTTTTGGCTAAACTGTTAAAAGTCTGATTGTGATTTAACAGCCATCCAAACTTTATGTGTTAGACGGCAGAAAACGGTGTCCCTCTGTTTCTGCCTCCCACTCAAAACACCTGCTTTACTTTCTATTGCCTGCATTTCACCCACACTACAGCAGCAGGATGAACTTGTGCTCCTTGTGTCAGTGGTGTGGATCGACATATGCCTAGTTTAACATAGGTGTTACCATTTAAACTCCTCCTAGTGTGTGCCTTATTGCCAAGATGTGCCCTTTGCTATACCTTTGTAGACCTATGCAGACTGTTTTCTATCTGAAGGTTTGTTTTTAAAAAAAAAGCTTGTTCTGTACTGTCATATTTATAGTGAAAAAGTAGATAAATAAAGCATTTTCAAAAGGAAGCAATGCTGTCATTCATTCTGTACCTCTACATGTTTGTCTGAGTTCAAAGACAGAAACTGACTAAACCATGTCAACTTGCCTTAGTTTTAGATTAAGCCACATAACTAGACAGTGCTAAAATGGGCAGAAGTTTCTTGAAAGGTCCGGACGCAGAGGACTTTGACTCTGACCTCTGTGAATGGAAACCCATCCCTGACCTCCAGCGTCAGTTAAGCAATATGTCATGGTGGAGAGAGGAGAGAGAGACCACAGTGTTTGGAGAATGTTTCATAAACATCTCTGTGGTGGGTCAACTTTACTCCAGAAACATGTTGTACCCAAGCAAGGAGTTCAGGGCAGCTTTAAAGAACATCAATAGCCTTCATCAAGCAGTACAGTGTGTCCAGGAGGGTAATCACAGGTGCATAGAGTTCCTTTCAATCAACTGCTTCACCAATAAAATATGGTTAAAAGTTATAGGACTACACAACCTGCTTTACTTATACTACCACTACTAAACCTTGTTTTCAATAGCAGCAACAGCAGGATACCAATAGATCTGTCTCAAGTTAAATCATGTTCTGTGCACGTGCATGTACACACTAAATATTTGCTATTTACCATTCATAACTTGTGGGATAGTTAAAGTTTTTTTGAAGTGGGGTTGTTTGAGGTACATATCCATAGACAGTGTATTACATACAGTAGATGTCAGTCGACACGCCCCCAGTTTAAAAAAGCAGGCTGGAGCTCGACACACAAGCTACTGCTGTGGATGGGGGTGGCAACTAAATGTATTTCAGCAACCTAAAAATAACAATACAGTGTACAGTTTAAGTGTACACTATATTAAAGTATTTTCACCACTTTACAGCCCATTTTGACTGAGAAGCCATTAACAGCCTCATTTGGCCATCTGTGCTTTCATCAGAGCCAGCAGACTCCATAGACAAAAACAGTCATTTTAGCTTGCTGAGCACAGGAGCTGCTGGTCTCTCTATAAGTTAGTTTGTGTTATTGTGTGACTTTGGCGAATCTGAACTAATCCTTTTTAATGGGAAAGTCACACAGTTTGAGGCAGTGGTAGACCACTCCTGTGTTCAAATATGTTAAATTTGTTTTTGTCAATAGAGTTTGGCTTTAAAGGGAGCGATATAATGGCTTAATTTCCCCGTCTGGCATTAATGTAAAGCAGTACAAATACTCTCAATATAGCATGCACTTTGCTTAGCTTCCATGCTGGACTTCAACCTGCTTCTCCAAACTGGGGCCGTACCATCTGTATGCTATATTGAGAGTATTTCCACTGCTTTATCTTAATGCCAGACAGTGATTTCCAATGGGAAAATGAAGCTGTTACATCGCTCTCTTCAAAGTCAGACTCTATTGAAAAAAACAAACAAAAATCAAACAACAGCTGCTGGTCCACCACTGCTTCAAACAGTTATTTTGTTTGTGTTAATGTGACGCTGGCATTTAAAAGAGTTTGTTCTGATTCACTAAAATCACACAATCACACAAACAAAGTAATTGTTGCAGTGGTGGACCAGCAGCTCTTGTGTTCAGTGAGCTAAAATCACTGTTTTTTCAGTGGAGTCTGGTGGCTTTGACAAGAGCAGAGCTGAGGAACTGAAGCTGTTAAAACAGGCTGTCTGATGGAAAGGTAAAGCAGTGAAAATACTCTCAATATTGTATAATCTTGAAATTATATATATATATATATATATATATATATACATATTTATATATATATATATATATATATATATATATATATACATATAGCCTTTTTTTTCTGAACCCTCCACAGCAGTTTGTTACTTGGCTTCCATGTTGGATGCCAGCCTGTATCTCAAAACTGGGGGTGTGCCGACTGACATCTACTGTACGTTATACACTGGGTAAGTACCTCATACAACCCCACTTTTTAAAAAAATCTGAACCGTCGCTTTAATGTTTAGCAAATCACTCAGAGATAATGAAGACATATTTATAAGTTGCATATTAATGATGTTTTTACTTCTTTAATCATGGCATATGGTTCCTACCTACATGATATTTGCTTTTTATACTAAACAGTAACACTATTGGTGTCAGTATTGGTTATTCTGATTCTGTTTTTTAGTAGTATTAGATCAAAACCTAATTTTGTGGTTTAGCTCACCCTGCTTACAATCCAGTGTGGTCGTATGTGTGTACACATGGTGTGTTCATGATCAGTGCATGTTTAATAAAAACTTTACAAACTCTGCCAGACAAGAGGCAGGACTGAGTTTAATTCCCTGGAATATTATCTCCATCATACTGACCCAATAAACACATCAACACCACACCCACTTAACAACATTGGCTGATATAAGGGAGATGGTTTTTAACCAATTTTAAGAGACTTCATGCTGTCAGTGAGGTTATACATTCAGGACAATATTGCCATCTGGTGGTGAATACATCCCATCAGAACAGCCTGCAGCAGAGCTGTGTAGAGCTCAGACCCGGCAGTGCAGGTTTTCACTGGCAGCCATGTTAGCTCCACTGTCATCAGTGCAAAATATTGTAGGACACAAACCACACTTAATCTTTCTTGTGGTTAAAATGTGAATTCATCATATGCATGAAAAATACATTATCATACAGTTTGAGTGCTGAGTCAAAAATGTAATTTAGCCTATTAACTTATTTAACACAGAACACAAAAGTAGCCTATTTGAGGCAGGGGGAAAAAATATACTGATAATAGTAATTTTACCTTGTTTTATTTGGGTTGATATGTGTGGCAGCGAAAGTATTTGGACATTGGACATGGACATTTTCACATAATTACAATAATACTGTATTTTATTTTATTTTTGTTATTTTTTGTGATATACGTTGTTGTAATTTTCTCTTGGATAGGATCTTATATTCCTTTTTTGTATCCTAAAGTACAACAAAGAAGATAGAAATATCCTTAAAACAAACTCTACGCCGTGTTGATACAACTTGCACTACAGTTCCCATGATGCCCCGACGGCCAACCGCGTGCGCGATGCTTTTGCACGTCTGCTGCTGCTTTGTAGATTTATAAAAACAGCATGTCCGCTGACTCGATCTGTAAAAGCCACACGCGGAAATCCAGATGATTTGTAAAGCTGCTAAAATGCGTTGCCGCTCCTGAATATAACCTCAGTTTATATTTGGCTTAAAGGAGACGCAACAAAGCGCACAAAATGGTTGTGCAGCAGGCCCGGGCGAATAAGTAGGTTTGCTATAGCTTTAAGAACGCGAAAATAGTGTCTGCTTCTTTAAAATTATATCGGTTTATTGCTGAATAGATAATTAAGAAAAGTTTTCAATCCCTAATCAATAAATATATGCATTTAATTTGCGACGAATCTAACGCATTCACAGAAAATGTCCCACTGTTGGATAAAGGCCGCTTGCAATCAAAACGTCTTTATACCAGATGTTGTCCGTTTTTCCTCAATTTGCAAGTAAACCTGCTTGACTTTTAGCTGAATTTGAAGTAAGCTGGAGTGTCCTCACGGTGATGGAACCGGCTGGCGACCGAACCGAGGGTGTAAATAAAGGCGAAGAGTCGGCGGAGGACAAGGCCGCAGAAGAGACCCCGGCCACCAGTACGGCCGGTACCCCACGGAGGGGGCTCAGAGAGCGGGGAGCGTGCCGCCCGAGGTCTGGCGTCTCTGCTTCATTGACAGACGTTAACGGGGCAGCGTCGAGCCCACAGAGCTCAGGACGAGTTTTAAGGGACAGGTCCACGAGGGCAGTACCGGCCTGGCTGAAGGACACCAAGAGCGACGACGACGAAGACGAACCGAGCCCGGACACCGGTGCGACTAAACGGAGGAAAGTTTCCAACTCGAGGCGGAAGAAAAATTCTGAATCTGCGGGTTCGGCTGAGGCTGGAGGGGGGGTCGCAGGTGACAGCCTTCAAGGCACAGAGTAAGTTTTAATAGCTTATAGACAACTGCATTGTTTATAATGAGGCTGTCTAGACTTAAAAGGTATGTGTTTATGTCTGTGGGATCAGTTCCTGTCAAACGCACGCCTTCAGCATAGCTCGTCCCCTTTCTGCAGCTCTGCATGGGGAGGGTGGAGTAAAACTTACCTGCCTTTACAATTTGTCACATTTTTATTCGATGCTAAAAAGATTTAAATGCATTGTTGTATTAGAGATATGATAAATGTCATAAGGTCGCTCTGCAGGTAGAGAAAATGTCAGCTCTGCTTTTTTCTTCTTTTTTCTCTGCAGCTCAGAGGACCCCAAGAAACCTGCCACAGATGCTCAAGGTAATCAGAGAAATGTTGGGGAAAAAACTCTTTGATATGTGTCTTGTTAAATCTTCATTAAAGGTAAATGTAATTGTGTGCAAGAGGATTATGTGTCTATTTCAAAAAACGCTGACTTGTGTGTTGTTGTGTCTGCATGTGCCTGAACCACACTATATGGCATACAGGATGTTTGATGGCACACTTTTGCTCCCTCACTCCAGCTCTACCCTCCAGACGCCCCCCAGCCCAGACTCGTGCCAAGCCCACGTCTGGCAGGGCTGTCCGCGGCTCTGCCAAGCCTGTGTGTAAGACCGAACCTGGAATGGAGAATCCAGCTGGTGAGCAACCTGTTGACAGTAAGCTACAATGGTTCAACATGTGGGCTTATAATTCACTAATCAAATCGGTGTTTCAGTTTGCACTTTGCTTAGTACTGTTTTTCTGGACATTAAATCCTATTTAGCTGATATGGGAGGGTTGTGATTATGGATTATTAGTGTAACTTATGGGGTCAGTGCTGCCTTTTGAGATAAACATGTGGGTGCAGTCCTTTCTTGGTCCTCCCTCCTACTTCCAATAACTCAGAGAGACTGCAGTAGAATTTAATAAAATGTTTTTATGTTGTATGCATTTATGCCTTGTCCCATTCTGCATCATTTCTATAATTGGCACATAAATCTAAAATTGGAGGTTCATGTGGCTAAAAGTGTTTTTGTTGCCTTTCTCAAACTTATAATGTCTTTCTTTCTCCGTTTGTCATGCAGCAGTGGAAGGAGAGGTAAAAAATAAAGACAAATATGAAATGTGAGTATATGTGTTGGTCCCTTGGGTAAATTCAAAATGACCATCCTAGCATTAAGGGTGTCTCTCAGTGCTGCAATTATATTCTTTTACAAAATGTTATATGGTTAAAGAATAAATTAAAGAGTCACTTTATCAAAGCTTAAAAAATACATATTCCACATATTTATGACCCACTGAGCCCATGGCTTTTAAATTGTACTGTAGAGTCACAATACCAGGGATGTAGTAGTTGATACCAGTGTCAGTGAAATTACACAATTAGACTCAATACCATAGTTGAAAATTGAAACAAAACAACAAATTGCGTACATTCATTAGTTAAAAACATTGGAATTAAATATAATTTAAATATATGTAGTTGTGTAACTTAAATCTGCCTCAAACACAAAGTCCAAATCTATGTGGGGTTATGAGATTTTGTGGGCGAGTAAATTTATTTTCCATTGTTGTTGCTCAGCACTAGTATATGTAAGATGTGATGGTTGGTCTTTGTGGCGCAGCATTTTACCCAAAGCTGAACATTTTCCAAATCTCAAAAACCAGAAAAAAACCCCCCACAAACGTGCAGTGCTCAGTAGATAGTGCTCAGATACTCTGTAGCGTAGTGCGCTCCTATTGCTTTTCGAGGATTCAAGGTGGGGCTGTTGCTGCAGCTGCATTTGTCGCCATCTTCCATGTGTTGTTGTTGTTGTTGTTGTTGTTGTTGTTGTTGTTCCTCACTGATAGGCGTTTATCTTCTTCCTTTGGGATTTAACCGCAGACTAGAACAATTGTGGGCATATGTGCTGCCCCCTCAGGTCTGTAAGAATTGCATCCCCGGTACCTACAGCACTGGAGAAAATCAAGTGCCGTCACATTTTCAGAATTTTGGCATCAACTTGGTACTGAAGTAATGGTTCCTGTGACATACCTAGTATACTGTCTTGTATATTCTAAACATGTGTGACTAAGGGAGAGTGGTGCTGTGCTCTGATGGCTGCTGTGTTTCCCCCTTATGTCTCAGTAAAAAGAAAGAGGAGGAAAGCGAGGATGTTGCTGAATCAGTCTTGGATGATGAAGACCCTCCATTTCGGGATGACACAAATGACCTCAGCTACCAGCCGCAGAGTCGGAGGTACGTTTATCTCATTCACTTGACCCCGGCAGACAGAAAGTGGGGAACTCTGTCTCAAGTGATTTGTTGTTTCGCTTTCAGTGGAGCAGAGGAAGAAGAGGGTCTCAGCAGTGACGAAGATCTTCCTTTTACAGATGACCTTAACGACCAGAGCTATGACCCAAAGGCTGAACGGTGTGTGTTTGTGTCTGACAAAGTTTGACAGAGGCACCATATGTTTTTATTCAACAACTTTTTTTTTTCACAGGGATGTCCCTAAACCAAAGCGCAGAGCCCCGCCCAGACAGAAGGAGAAGAAAGAGAAAGAGAAGGCACCTAAAAAAGAGAAGGAGGTTGCTGAGATAAAGATAGAAGGTTCAGACAACTTGGAGGGTGTGGAAGAGGAAGTAAAGCTTGAGGAAGAAATCGTGGAGGACCCAGATGGACCTAGAAAGTAAGCACAGTACCAGTTGATGTTTATCAAGTTATCAATAGAACAGATTCACATTATATGTAGGTCTAATGAGCTACAGTCGTACCTTTACTCCTATTAAAGTTTTTCCTTCTGTGTTAGGAGAGGCCGGCGGAAAAAAGACGACAAAACCCCACGGCTGCCAAAGAGAAGGTGAGGTTGATGTCTGTTTTGGAGCATTATAATCTGAACTTTATAATATGATTTAATAAATCACCCTGTCATCATTTCATTCAGAAATAAAACATATGTTAGTGACTGATGTTTGACATTGTGAGCAACAAATTTTGATTTGTGTCCGTGGGGACTTTGAGGTCCTTTTTAAATATTATGTTTCCACTTTGTGACATTGCAATGACATGCACTTCACCCACACAGGAAGAAGCCCCCAGTGCAGTATGTCCGATGTGAAATGGAGGGGTGTGGGACAGTCCTGGCTCATCCTCGCTACCTACAGGTCTGTCTCAGCAACCACACAGTCCTACTGAGGCTTATTTACATCTGTCACTCTAATGCTGTGTTCACAGCGAACATGAAGAGGGGGGGTTGAGTGCATCCTAGCATCAATTCTGATCTCAATATCTCAGAAGTTCAGTTCAGAAGGAATAATGCATAATATGTTCAGATATTTTTTTGATGATTCGGCCATTAACGCCATCATCGAGAACGTGTAAACACAGGAAACCTAAACTTTCTATTTAGGTCTGTTTTCTGTCTGCTAGCCACTCCATCCTCCTGTTAGTGATGATCTGTTTTTATTTTCTTTGTTCTGCACTCCAGCATCATATAAAGTACCAGCACTTGCTCAAGAAGAAATACGTCTGTCCTCACCCTTCTTGTGGAAGGCTTTTCCGACTACAGAAGCAGCTGCTGCGTCACGCAAAGCACCACACAGGTACGCTTACAGTATATACAGAAGACATGGACTATGTTCAATCTGCATCTGACCATTTCTTGTTATAATTGGTACTGAAATGATATGAAAAGCACATCTATATTTGGTTGTTCTGTTACTCTAGACCAGAGGGACTACATTTGTGAGTTCTGTGCTCGTGCCTTCAAGAGCTCCCACAATCTGGCTGTGCACCGCATGATTCACACAGGAGAGAAGCCCCTGCAGTTAGTACTTCTCTGCTCACTATTACTGCTCTTTTGCTTTCTTTGTTCTTTATTCTCTTAAATTCTACAACTTTACTTGAACACGCATTTTCTCTCATTTTCTCCCCATAGGTGTGAAATCTGTGGCTTCACGTGTCGTCAGAAGGCGTCTCTCAACTGGCACATGAAGAAGCATGATGCTGACGCTACTTACCAGTTCGCCTGCTCCATTTGTGGCAAGAAGTTTGAGAAAAAGGACTGTGTGGTGGCCCATAAGGCTAAGAGTCACCCCGAGGTGCTAATCGCTGAGGCTCTGGCAGCCAACGCTGGCGCCCTCATCACAACCCCTGCCTCCCTGCTAGAGCTGCCAGGAAACCCCATGCAAGCAGAGGTCGCTGGCCTGGATGTGAGCCAAATAGGGCAGGATGGGCAGGTGGACCAGCTGAGCCATGAAGGGCAAGTTGGGCAGCAAGTGGCTCAGGTGTCCCAGATGGGTCATGTGACCCAACAAGTGAGTCACCAGGTGGTTTTACTGGGACAAGACCAGAGTCTCCACACCATGCAGGTGCCAGTGACGATCGCCCTGTCCCCCATCGACCCCCCTTCACCAGCTGAAAACCAGCAGCAGACTCACCTCCAGCTCCAGATGCCCGTCCAGTTTGTGCAGGCTGCTCAGCAGCCACAGCAGCCCCAAATCCAACAACTGACCCTTCACTCCAGCTCAGTGGTGACCCAGCATCAGCCCCAGCTGCAGCCTCTTCAGTCGTTCTCCTCCCAGCAGCAGAGCCAGGGGCAGACACAGATCCTTCAAATGACCTTCCAGCCAGTCAGCCAGTCTCAGACCCATATTCAGCAGATCCCCATTTTAGCCACCTCTCAGCAGCTTCAGACCCTGCACACAGCTGCCCTGAGCCCTCCTCTCCTGTCCCCATCCCAGCACCAGGACCCAGGCTCCACTAATGGGGACAGCTTTATTCTGGACAATCCGGTGCTCTCGTCTTCCTCACCGCCAGCCAGCTCCCTTGTGCAGACAGAAGCTATGGGGGAGGATGGTGTTGTCTGGGAGCAGACAGGACACGGGGAAGCTCTGTCGGACAGCACTGAGAGACACGTGCAGCAGACTCTCATGTAAAACAAGGACAGCGCACACAAAACAGAAGATAGAGGCACATTGTCATCAGTAACCTGACATACTGTATTGCAATGTTTGAGGTCAATGTAGGATCACCAATATATAATGTACTGTTCACTCATAGTCATATTTGGTAGCTTTTTAGAATATCTGTATCAGGGAAAAATATGTGTGTGTCTGTATGTGTAAGTTGTTGCCTTTGTACATATGTCCTGTAAACTTAAGTAGCCTTTTATGTGAGTGTGTGTGTAATGATGCTGAGGTTGCAAAGCTGTTGCTGTGATGCAATAATATAGCATACCTCTTAGTAATATATAGCACACACCTAGTGTGTGGCATCAAGGCTCCTACTGAAATAAACCAACTCTATTTATATTATTAACACAAAACACACGTCAGAAAGCTATAGACAGACCCCAATATGTGTGGGGTGAGTAAATTCTGTTTAAATGAATAGGCAGCTATTTTTTCATTTAGTGTCCAGATCTACTGTAAGCCTTTATTTGGCAAGGTTAAAAAAAGATAACAGAAAACTATGTAACAGAATAACATTTCAAACCCTGAAAAGCAGAAGACAAAAAGATGTTTTACAGTCTTGTAAAAAATCACAAAGTATGTGTATTTTAGTTATTTGGCAGTGTCATTAAAACTGTTTCACTGGCAGCTGTACAGCTGTTTGTTCAGCTTGGCTGGGAGACATCGAAGGAATAATAACCCATTTAATGTATGTACTACTCACAGAAGTCTTCAATCAGCCAAACGCTGATCTTGGATATTGTAAATCACAGATGAACCCATAAAATAACAGCAAGCACAGTCACTGAATTAGATAATTAAACTCCAATTATGTCAGTAAAGTGTGATGTAATTTGATGAGCAGAGCTATGTAGAAACTTTGGAGCATATGTCAGTACTAAATCTGCACCTCTGGTTTGTGATTTAGGGTGTGTGGTAGAGCAAACACAAAAACTGTTCATTTATAAGATGTAAATAAACGTCTTAACATTTCTCTGAAGTGTATTCACTGACTGTTTGAGAACATAAATAACACAAACCCAAGGAATTAAACTAATTTCTCCTCTCTTCAACTGGGGCTGCTATAGGAGAGTTGTTGGAGGGTTCTGCTGTTAACAGTATGGTTTCCTGGATCAATCCGCAGCTCCTTCTGTCTACATGCAGAGTTCAATGTTGATGTTTTTTAACTGGGCAAGTGGATCAGAATCTACTTGCCCAAAGTCAATATTTACCTTCTCCTATACAAATTTAATTTATTACCAGTTAGCAAGTAACAACAAAGACTTAAGGTAACTGTCATTCAGTATTGCAAAAGTTCAGCTTTCAACAGAGATTAAAAGGATGTGAGATGGCTCACTTCTAAGCTACTTACACCAACAATTCTAGAACAAAAAAAACTACATCTAATTATTTTCTATCTAGCACATGTCCAACTTGGCAAGTAAGTTACTAGATATACTAGCCCTACATGGTATTTTACTTGCTCTGAGCTATTGAGCAATCCTTATTGTTAAGCCCTGACATGTCAAAATGTCCTCAAGCAAGAACAAACTGCTCTCGATGTGCGATTGACGCAAATAAAAATGTCAGTTGCTTTGGACAAAAGTGTCTTCCAGATGTAACTATGCCTGAGTCATTAATTGGTCCTACAGTGGATAGTGCACAGTTTCTACAACATATACACACTGAGAGAACAGATGTCACCCCAGTACTATTGCTTTGTGACAGCACACAGCCCAGAAATCATTCATCAGGACATGTTGATCTGCTCCCTCTCCCTCTGCATGGCAAACTGCTTCATAGCTCGTTTAGGAGGAATCAAGGTGTTACTCAGTCCAACCTTCCTCTTCTTCAATAGCTGCCCTCCTGACTCTTCCTCTCTTGTCTCCTGCTGGTGGTGCTGGGATCCTCCACCACATGAGCCGCCTGCATGGGACTCGGCTTCATCTGACATTGGTGTTTCTTCACCCACAGGTGGATGAGTGTCAGTCTGGAGGTCACTGTCATGAGCGAACTTGCATTTGATCCCAAACCTGCACCTTCCATCTTTCCTGTATGACACACACATCCTTTTACCTCCTATCTGAGAGGGTTTTGCCTGCATTGTGAGGGGGACGTGTTTCTGCAAGGCGCTGAGCTTCTGGTCTGCCTGAGCTTTGAAAGGGTTGGCAAACACACTGCTGTCAGAGCAGGTATGTAAAGGAGGAGGAGGTAGTTTATTGGAGGGGTGGGAACCCAGGGAAGGAGCAGGTAGGGAGGACTGGCAGGCAGCAGAGGATGCTGGTTTCTGGGGATGTGTTGTTGGTGAAGGGTGCTCTGGGTCCTCTTCCCCTGGTTCTGACTCACTGTCTGATTCACTGGAAGCTGAACCAGACTCCAGCAAGAAGTTGCGGGTCTTTTTGGCAGCTGACGCCTCATCACCCGCCTCCTTTACACAGCTTGAAGAAAGGAAAAGCGAGAGAAAGACCAAGACATTTTAGCTTATGCAAGCTAGCGCGAAATTATTTACAAGTATTCTACAATCTGTGTTTTGTGCTAGATGTTTGTTAAGTGCGCACTTACCCAGCTCCACCGCTGTTTACATCGTCTACATCACCATCGCTGTCAGACTCCGAGGACACTCCGTAACCAACCAGGGAGTTCATGACTCTAAATAATAATATCAACCAGAGATAAGCTGGCTAGCTGGTTAGCTTGGTCTCAAAATTAAAACGCGCTAATACTGTCGCTGGATAGTTAAAATGTCACACTAAACAGCTGACTTCATTAAAATAACAGCGAGGAAATCTTTGACCATTCCCATGTCCCCTTTAACATCCAGCAGGTTTAAGGTCTAACGTTAGCTGCTGTCATTTAGCCGCTGCTCGGTGTTTACTCCTCTCTATAGTTGCCTGCACTGACACCTGCAGCACAGGCGTGGTACTGCACCTGTAAATCATCACCTGCCTACAAACCACAAACATCGACCCGTTAACTTAAAGGAACGAAAATTCAGTATATTTTCAATGTATAGGGATGAAATATAGTATGTATATACATGTAGTATTTTTTGTAATGCACTGTGGAATATATTTTTTGATTTTTTTTTTTTTTTTTAACTTCCTGCTAACTTTCTTATATTTGAAAACAAAGTGGTGAGCAGTCCTTATATTTTGTATCATGTTCATTATATAACATATTCGGTTAAAAAAAGGTATTATATTGGCATGGGCTTCAAGAACCTGTGTATGTGGAATAAGTCAATTTTAAAATATACAGTTCACAAGTGCTTTTAATAACATATATTTTCAGATATCCAGAATTGACTGTTACATTAACTACTAAGGTTTAAATTAAAGTGTGTCAAGTTAATCACGTTTTTACCAGTTACTATTATGACCTTTCACCCATCAACTGGCTTTATTGTAATTAACTGTTATCTGACACCACATCAAGAAAACATTATTTAAAATTATTATAGCCTAATTAGTATTATTATTTATATGTGTGTGTGTCATTGTTTAAAGGTGTAAAGTCCCTGAGAGAGATTAGTTCACTAACTCCATGCATTTGCCCCTGCTCTGAATCAGTATTGTCAACTTGTGGAATTCATAAACTCTGTAATTTATAATTTGTTTATAATACATTTAGTGACAAACACTTATCCAGACAGGTATGTTGACTTGTTTAACACAGGTATAACTAATAGCCACATTTATAGCTGCTGCATTTCATGTCATGTGTGCCTGTGGCAGGGCTGTAGCACTGTGAATGTTGGCTTACTGACATGGCTTCCTGGCAGTCTAACTGGCACATCAGTAATGTCCCTGGTTGCACCTGTTGTTTTTCTACTATGACAAGTAACAGTAGATGAGTGGATCCCTATTGTGAAGTTTTTTAACATTACAGGCCTCAAATCTTTGCTGTATTGGTCTGATATTAATGTGAGATTTATTTTGATGTGGAGAACACATAGGTTAAATCAACTTAATAGTCCTTTATTGGTACTTGCAGTTTCTTTTATGATGGTATGGTACAGTATGGTTTTATAGCACCACACTATAAAAAGGCCCATTACACGTAAAAGTCCTGCATTAAAAATCTAACTTACAGTATCAAATGCAGTCATTTAGACCAGCCCCTGTCAGTGTTATAATAAGTAGTGGAGTGTAACCACCTTTACTCAAGTACTGTCTTTGAAAACAATTTTGAGGTATTTGTACTTTGAGTATTTCCATATACACTACTTTATACTTCTATTTTAAAGGCAAATATTGTATTTTTACCTCTCTAAATCTATTTGATAATCTTAATTATTAATTACTTTGCAGATTCAGATGATTAACGCTTCAATAAACTAATGAATTATAATGTATTATTATTAAATGACATTACCCAGCAGCATACAAAAAAAGAGCACCACCGTTACCAGCGGCAACATTTAAAGTGACGAACATATTCATGTATCACTAATTATAATTCAATAATAATAAGTGCCTTTTCTTTCTGTACTTCAAGTATATACTTCTGCACTTTTACTTAAGTATAGAATTAACGTTGTACTTCTACCTGTAACAGAACTTTTACAACACAGTGTTGCCACTTTTACTTGAGTAAAAGATGTAAATACTTCTCCCATCAGTGGTTATAATATTATTCTTGGTGTAGTCATGGACACAGACCTGAATTTCAACAGCTACATCAAGACAATTACAAAGTCAGTCTACTGACACCTGAAGAACATTTCAAGGATGAAAGGACTAATGTCTCAGCAGGATTTGGAAAAACGTCCATGCATTTATCATCAGTAGACTTGACTACTCTAACAGTGTCTTTACAAATCTCCCTAAAAACTCAGTCAGACTGCTGCAGCTGATTCAGAACGCTGCTGATCGAGTCCTCACTGACACCAAGAGAGTGAATCACATCTTTCCAGCTCTGAGGATTTTACACAGGCTTCCTGTCTGTCAGGGTATCAACTTTAAAATACTCCTATTGGTTCATAAAGCACAACATGGTTTAGGGCCCAAACACGTTTCTGACCTCCTGCTACACTTTGAACCATTCAGACCTCTCAGGTCATCTGGGACAGGTTTGCTTTGTGTCCCTATAGAGCCACGACTAAACATGGAGAAGCAGTGTATATACACAGTGCAGTGTATTCTTGTATTTAATACCTGACTTTATACTAGGGGTGCCCGATTAATATCAGCATGTCATCAGTATCCAGCGATAGTGGCTTTATAATGAATTATTACAATTGGCCAACATGCTTTTTCACATTTTGCACAATGGATGAATATAACATACATTAAAAAGCATTCCACTTCATGTCTCCACCTGCTGGTGGGCCATCACGATAAGAGTATGCATGCATAATATGATGTTAATTCCACTACAGAAGAGACCTGATGATCACTAAACCTATGTGGGGAAAAAGTGGTTATATCAATATCGCTATCAGTTATCGGTTATCAGATATTGGCAAAAAATCCAATATCTTGCATCCCTACCTTATACCTGTAACTTTCCATCTTGTTTCTACTGTCTAGTTCTTTAATGGATTGTTTTAAATGTCCTTTAATGATGTGTTGTTTTTTTTGCAACTTCTCTTGATGCTTTGATCTTTTATGTAGATCACCTTGAATTGCCTTGTTGCTGAAATGTGCTACACAAATAAACTTGCCTTGATGCAACATGCAGGCATAAGCAGCAGGCTAGTAGTCCTAGTTGCTCTAAATGAAGTTCATTTCAATCACTTCATATACTTCTGGTAAATCTATCTATAACAATTATATTTTGTAAACTCTTATCAATAAGAAATAAAGTCCTACTCAAGTACAGTGTAAATACCTCAGAATTGTGACAGCCCAGTACTTGAGTGGGCCTATATTCTGATATTTCCGGTACTGTTCTTAGCTGTAAAAGACTTGCGCTGTTGCTGTGATCTTTGTCTGCCAAGAGGACACATTGAAACAATCCAGACAACATCCTTCTTAAATTTAGACCATCTTTGCTTTTGTCACTACCAGTAAATCAGATAAGCTCCTCATGAATAAGTTGATGAGCTCCTCCTTCCTCCCCTCCGCGGCCCTCCGCCCCCGCTCGTCCCGTTAAATTCCTCCTGCCTGGCATCAGGTTCCCGGGGGAAAGGGCGGAGAGTTGGCCACCAACTCAGTAACATAAGTACCGAACAGTGAGCAGACAAACTGGGGAACTCGTTTTACCGAAACCTAAGAGAAGCGAAGCGGCTCTGGCTCTAATTAAGGCTGCACTGACCGGTGAACGGAAGGGCAGTGAAGTGAACCATGACCGGCAATCCGGTGTTATCGGGATGAGGCAGGCGCACACGGGCGTATATTAGGGGGCCTGTCGCTCTCCTGCTACAAGTGCGCGTTTACTCAGTGTTCCCGGTAGAAGCAGCTGGAGGTCCAATGGCAGCCAGGCGGACTAGAGGGATGACCGGCTCGGATCTGAGCAGGAGCGCCGTGGCCCGGGCTACTGCTATAGCTGAGCAGCTCCGCTATGAGTGCTCCATCTTACTGGAACTTTATGTAAGTAAAGGAGCTGAATGTTTCCACTGGCTCCAACCTGCCAGCAGATCACAGTGTGTGTGTGTGTGTGTGTGTGTGTGTGTGTAAGGGAGAGTGAGAAGTAGGCCAAGGTTAAATGGAAAATTAATAGATTTTCAGTGTGTGTGAGTGTGTGTGTCATGGGTGTCCTCTGCCTGTAACTTTGTGTGTGCATGCATGTGACTGTGTGTTCGAAGAAGAAGTACATGGACAAAGAACGATGAAAGGGATGCGTGCAAAAGCAAGATAAGAGGGAGGTTGTGTGTGTAGGCCCGTGCGTGTGTGCGTGTGTGTGTGTGTGTGTGTATGAAAAAGAAAGAAATTATGTCTAGGACAGCGGGGGGTAGGAATGTGGAGTGGAGGGGGTGCACTCAGTTGGAATGACAGAGGTGGGCGTTTTTCTGGCACAAGCTCATTGATGCCTGGGCATGAAGCCTTCATCTCCTTTCCACACTCCAGCGTCTCTTTGCCTATAGGTGTGAGAGCTACCGGTTATTAAAACTTCTTGGTTTCCTGCCAGTCTGCTGCCTCATCCTTCCTTTCATGTGTCTCGCTAGGAGCAAGGGAGCGGCCTGGCATACAACTTCATCCACTCCATTCCCAGGATTTGACCCTTCTTCCCTCTATCTTTTACGTCTCCTTCAGTTTCCTTTGATTTGTATCACTGACTTTGTGGGCATAGTTCCTGGAGATATCGCTGTACCCCTTGTGCTCCAGCATTCCAGTGAACACACCATGAAGTGATTAGATATGTCTTGGCCTGTCATACAGAAATTTATGTACGTTTGTGTCTTCTGTGTTTTCTCTCCTTGCCTGGGAGCAGGCTGTCCCTTGCCTATTCGTTGGGTGAGAAAACGCTCATTTGCAACATTCGTTCGATTTCTCTTAAATCATTTTCAGAGTCTACCATGGTATCATAATTCACAAAGATCCACAAGAGTATTGTCTCTGGCTACAGTATCTCCTCCCGGGGTGTCTATAACTGGCTGAATCGCATTTCCTCTGCAGTCGGAGCAATAAACATTAACTTCCCCCAGACTCTCAGAGCTTAGGCCACAGGTCACATTAGGCCACTCTGTCACTCTGGTACTAACTTGCACGCAGGGTTCAACATTAACGCCTCAGTATAATGTCACAAGGAGGCCTCAGGGATTCACAACTTGCTCAAGTACCAAAGCTGATGCCAGCTACAATCATGCCTGCAAAATAGCATGTCGGCATAATCAGACAGAACATAATGCCATATCATAATGTGGCTCTGAGAGTACAAAGGTGCTATCTTTTTATATGTTGATTTGCAAGGGTAGAGATGATAGCGGTATAGTTTGGATTTTTTTATCAATGTTAAAGGAATAGTTTGCTATTTTGATAAATAGGCCTGTTCACCTCTCTTCGAAGGTTATATTTGAAGATTGATACCACTCTCATGTTCAGACCGTAGCCTAAATATAAAGCTTGTGTCAGCACCTGGTTAGCTTAGGTTAGCACAAAGACTGGAAACAGAGGGAAATAGCTAGCCTGGCTCTGTCCTAAGATACAAAGACATCTGTCTACTAGCACCTTAACTAGTGCTGCCCCCTGAAAGTTGAATATTTGAATCAGTCGTGGCAGACCTGCTCAGCCGCCTGTAGCTGCAGAGTGAGTGCTTCTCACACAGACAGCTGCGGACCCAGACCCAGGGAGAGTCTAAGTGGAGGCAGCTGCCTGGAGGAAGAAGCTTTTCCTTGTCAGGCTCCAAAAGAAAATTATCTTCTGCCTTGTACTCATAAGAGGTGAATTTACAGCTCACAGCTACGTAATACAATAGTCTCTGGCTTTTGTTCGATAGCAAGGGTCATTAGCATACAGTTCGGGACTTGGCTTGTTAACTATACACTGTCTAACTACACTGTCACCCTGAATGCCCCATTAAACCCCGATCAAACTCTAAAACACTATTTGGAAAAAAAGGACAAATAGCTGAATATTTGTATTAAACAGTGGAATCAGATTTGTCTGACATAATTCTGAGTCGGGCACAGCTCTAAACTAAGTCACCAGAGAAAAATCACCACGGAATATGCTACATTTGCACGTGATATTATGATGCAGATACGGTGAAACTTTACTTTTCAACAATACTGTGGTTAATGTGTGGTTTGTTTAGGCTCAAAAAACACTTGGTAGTGGTTTGATAAAGATCATATTTTGGCTTAAAGTACCCAGTCTTGGGGTCACAATCATACCTGGAAACACAGCAATGCCTCGGTTAAAAAAACCCAGCTGTTTTAGTTGCATTATCCCTAGTGGAAAACAGTGACAGGTTACTAAAAAACACCCATGATTAGTGCCTTCAAAGCAGCTGGAAAAACAGCAGTGACTCGCTAAATCACAACTGGTTTTCTTGTTTGCTGATATCGAACAGTGGTCTGCAGCTTGGTAGGTGGCATATCAATTACATATGAATTTGAGGAATTCCTATGGTTTGCATGTTCCACATTCTATCATTAGTGTGTCATGCAGTGTGGGACTCGTACTGGTCCCATCTTGGACTGGACTTGGTCTCAACCTCTCAAAGTCCAAGTCTTGTCTCTGCCTCGATACACTCTGGTTTTGGTCATGACATGATCGTCTATAACTCTTGGCAAGAAAGTAAATATTTGTATTTCTCCAAATGTCGAACATTTACCTTATTATCAATAAACAGTTTGTGTTAATGATTTTGATTTTCTGATTTTTACTTTTACAAGAAAGTCATTTTATTTTACAGCATATTTTTGTATACAGTATAGTTTTGTGTATGTTTCTTTTTCTCAATGCTTCTGTGGTGCTCCTGTGTTATTTTAACGTGCTCACTTTAACCTTTTACTTATTGACTCAATAAACCCTCATTGGAATAAGGCCAAGCACAAATTCCTCTTCTAAGGAAGACCTTTTCCTGTGTTGGGTATAATTTATTGTTTGAAGCAATCTGAATGAGCCTGAACAAATTCTTGCTGCATTAGGAGAAAAGCCCTGTTGCCTCATAGACAGTTATCTTCAATATGGTGCCAAATTTCTGTCAGAAATGACGTCAGTGTGGTTAGTACTTGAGAGAAAGCATTCTTCAATCTTTCACTTATGCACTTCACTTTCCAACTCCTCCTTTTCTTCCTTTCCATGTTAATGTCTTCCCAAATCTCACTTCTGTTGTTAATTTTCATCCTCTTTGTTTTCTCTCTTTTCAAGAGAAATAGGGAGAGTTTCACTGCAGATGTTACGGTTACCGACGGTCGCCTGGTGTCCGTCCCTCCTCCCTCCTCCCAGCTGGACACCAGGGACAAGCTCTGGCGTCTGCACTCTGCTCTGCTACAGTGCCGCAGCTTGCTGGAGCGAGCCATCGCCAAAGAGGAAGAGGAGCTGGGTGGTGGGAAGAAGGGGGATTATGAGACCCAGAGGAAGATGGTGAAGGACACTCTGTCACTTCTCTTGATAACCACTGGAGAACTCCTCAAATCTGTTGATGGCACAGCGGTTCTGACTCCCAGCTCAGAGGGATTAGAGGTAGGTGCCGATGTCAACAGAGGTGTTTGGATGATGGTGAAAGTGCTGGAGAGAAATTAAGGCAGGGCTTGGTGATCTCCCCTCTTTCTTGTTGGCAGTTAGACGGTCCGACCACTCTGTTTGAGCTGAAGCTTTGGGTGTACCGGATCTTCAGAGAGGTGGACTACTGGACCAAGACGGCCATCACCACCTTGAAAGCCCTGCCCACAGTGATAGACAAGGATCGAGCGAGGACCGCGCGAATCAGGAGCACAAGAAGCACTCGGAGATGAGATGGAGGCGTGAGGAGTCTGTGTGGGCGAATAGGACTAATGAGAGACAAAAGAGGTTAGGGAGAGACAGAAAGAGGTGAGTGAAGGAATCAGAAGATGCAGCAAGGTGTTCAGCCACGGGCCAAAGTGAGAAACAAACATATGGTGTGAATAAGAAGGAGATGAGTGAAAATAGACAGCCGAGAGAGAGACAGCAGGAGTTGAGTGGGTTGGGCTAGTTTCTAGGGCATAAAGCTCCCCTTACATGAACAGAGGCCATAGACAGAGCAAGGGACAGTCGTAGCCAATAACAGCATTTGTTGGAACAAGTTTATTTTAAGTATGACAGAGTCTAATACAAGTTTATATTTATTGTTTACCTTGAAATACAACAATGCATCTAGATTCAGATCGAAGATGCACTTTCTTTCTTTCTTTCTTTCTTTCTTCATAACATTATTAACAGCAATTCAAAATGCACAAATATGTCTGTTCACCTGCTAACGTAAACATCTCACAGTCGTGGTTTTCCTCATGTATGTGCTCCTTTGACACAGCAGAAGTTATTATTTAAGATATACTGCCAGGATCCAATACAGCTGATGGAGGAAGCAAAGGGCACATTCAGATGAAAATGAGAACATTTGAATTCATGCCATCACCAGACTGTAGCTCTGACATGTGTAGTTTTGAATACTGTGGCTATAAATCCTTCCACATATGTTATTGTCTGGGGATATTCAGTGTATGAAGGGGAAAACAATATATGTAACAGCACCCTCTAGTGTTTACATAGATGAATTCCTTCTTTCTTTCTTGGTTTTCCTCAGTAATGCTTATGTCAAATTATCCTTTATTCCTTTGGTTTTGTTATGTTTTTAGGGCACTTTATCAGCGATGAAATCATGTCACAGGGTTCAGGAACAACAAGTGTGTTGCAATTGCAACAGCATTAGTTTAAACTGATGGGCATGCAAATGGGCACGTAAACAGGGAGTGGAGTGGAAATACCATGTAAATAGTAGAAGTCCGCAAACTTGAGTGATAAAATAACTTTTTTTTTTATTAAAATCTTAGTCTACTTTGATTTATTTGTGATACTGATTTTAATTGCTTAAAATTTATAATGGCTTAAAATGCATTTAACTTAAACAATATATTTTTGTTTATAAAAAACTAAAAACGAGTGACACAAGAATCATATTCTGCACAATAATCATTCTGAACATATATCACATTTTGAGCAGGTCTGAATTAGGCTTGGGTGGTACTGTGGAGTATACATAGATCCCCCCACCCCCACCCCACCCATACACAGACACACCGCAAATAGTGAGTTTTCTACATTCTTCAAGCTCTTTTAGCCTTTTCAGTCTAATAAATAAACAATATAAACTCACAAAATGTCAAGAATGGTCATATTAATATTAGAGAAATACAACCATACACCTTCTAAATTCAAGTTTCTCTCTTTCACAGAACTAAGACTGGCTTTATTGCCTCAAGACATGATAAAAAACACTTCATTCAGACTCGACAGAAACAAAATAAAATTCACTGAAACCGCCCTGGTTAGTTTTGGTAGTCATTTAGTTAGTTCACCTTTCCACCTATCACCACCTCTGGTTAGGTGTAACGAAATCCTCAATTCATAGAGTGATATATTTTGTAAAAATGCAGCCTTTCGCTGTCATTGATGGCCAACTGTTTACAGTCCTGTAACATTATGCCCAGTCCCCATGTTTGTCAGCTCAGCTGCCTGTTCCACTAGTAGAGACTGAATTCTGGTGGGAAATGATGGTCGAGCAGCTACTAACAGTAGGCGTCTAACTCAAAGAAGAAGAACAGCGGTTGAAAATGTCTGCAAGTTGGGAAAACAATGATATTTGGGAGCTTCTTACCCTCCAAGCCAAGGGCAAGATCAGCTGTCATATAACAGGGATGGTAAATGATTGTTATTGCCATGTTTATGCTATTTTTATTGTTTATAAAGCGCTGCAGATGCGTATGTTATACATCACATGAGAGGCCGACGCTGTTGTGTTACATGTCACACCTCTTTTGGTTGCGAGATATTGTCTAAAATCACACACTGGAGCATCATGATGCCACTGACGGTAAATAGAAAGATGAGCCTCTGTATTTTTGATAATATTAAAATCCATACTGTAGGGATCTATGAATACCTTGGTATACTGAAGTACTGTGTTTGAGTCAGAGCCTAGTGCGAATACAATCAGCAGAAAATAAGGATTTGTTCCCATCAAATGACCCATTATCTATGTGTTAGGCAGTTGTTGCTTGCCCTGCGACAATCAACTTATAGCTGATAAATTCATTTGTATTAGACTGGTTAAATTGTGATTACAGTAACAGCGAAATTAATCAAAAATGGCCCTCAATGTTTAACTTTGTCAGTCTAACCTGGGCTGTGTTACTAATTAAATTTGCATCAGTCATAGACTCAGATTGTTTTAAATGATGCATGAACCTGCGTGGGTAAGAAAAAGAGAAGACACTGTAAATTGGATTGAATCCTACATATTGAAGTCTTACCCACTAAGATCCATGATAATGTGGAGCACGAAGCAGAAAGGGATGTGTTTGAGCAAAGTATATATCAAGAGCTCATTTCACAGTTTAACTTATGTCACTTTGTTTAATTAAAGGGCTGAGGGTTTATTTTGTTCATATGTGCCTTATCACACACTGTATTTAGGCCTGTAGGTCAATAAACTGTTATGTGCACCGGGAGTATAAACAAATGTGTGAGATTTGAGTGAAACACGGTACTCCAAACTGTTTTCAGGATTCTGGAAACTGAATAGTGTTACTGGAAGGCAGCATGAATGCATTCCATCGACTGATCTGAGTCGCAATGATTGACTTTAAATATGAAATGTAAACCCCAGGAAAATAAGAACTGCTGTTTACTTTGTGCATGCACTAAATGAAGAACAAAAATTCACACAGCACAAATGCATCTAAGGATGCTTTGGAGTGCAGCACTTTTAATGTGATACACTGTAAATGCAAAGTTTCATGTGCTGCATTTGCTGTTCTGTGTATGGATTTGGGATGTATTATCTTTCCTCATGCTCTATGATCATGATGAGCTATCTGCTGGACTACCCAGCACATAAATCTTATAAAACTTTTTTTTCCCAACAGGATTTTCCGGCTCTGTCCTCTGTTTTGAGTCTGGTTGGCCTCAGACTAGGACAGCCTGGTCTCACAAAAATACATGACATGAACACAACCTCTTAATACTGCACTATGCTGCCGTGGCAGGTAGTGTGTTGAAATGGAATGACAATTAGGGTCCTTTGTTGTGGGGTGTACATGCATTTCCAGGTTCAACTACATTTTGTTGCCTAAACCCAACTGCCACACCATACATAACAAACATAATTATTTTAATTGAAAACACAATCCTCTTCTAAACCTAATCAAGTACTTTTGGTGCCTAAACCTAAGCGTGCCACTAGCATGTAATTTCAACATCATGTGTGCCACCACCACATAATGTGGTGTTAACAGGTCGTGGTCATTTCAAGCATTTCTGTGAGAACACTCTGGACCATGAATGGTCAAAAACCAAAGAAAGTAGGCCAAATTTCACCAAAAAAATGAAAACAACAACAACAAAAAAAAACCGCAAGTGTTTTGCTACAGGTGATGAAATATTAACCAATAAGTCTGGTTTGAATAACACGTCTATGAGTTAAAGGTTTATGAGACACAAAAATATTAACCAGTAAATGTATGTGTTAGCATTTTACTGTGGAAAGTCAACACAGAGGCACTTATTTTATCCAACATTTTGACAATTGGAAGATAATTACAAGAAATATGCTGCACTTATTACAAAGTCACCAAAGTTACAAAGTCACCAAAGTTACAAATTCACCAGGACTGGGACTATTGGACCAATGCATTGGTCTCACTGAAATGAATGAGGCTGCATATCTTTGACGCAGTGCTATTGTTGGTCTGAATGCAGCCTCAGAGCCTGTGCATTAGCTTTATGGGGCAACTGAGTAGTTACGGGTTCCAATGGCTTCATATTGTTCATCTGTTTGTGCCTCACATATCATCTGTCTGTCAGGGATTGACCCACACAAGACAGTCATTTTGAGTCTGTCCTCTCCCCACAGATCACAGGAAGTACAGCACTCTTGGCAAACAAAATGTTATGTTTGTGCATGTACTGTTAATTGATTATTTTCGCATTCTTTTAAATTGTGACTGTGTTTGTGTCTCTTCTTCATGAGGGTAGGTTTTTAAGCTATGATGGGACCTCCCTTTTGACTTGTGGTGCAGAGAGAGCATGCTGTAGACAAATGGCTCAAGCACTAAGAGAGGATTAGGTTCCCATCACATCTGTCTATAAGCAGCAACCATACTCTAGGAAACTGACAAACTCAGAGTTGTCAACTGTGGTGGGATTTTCACATTGTAAAGACTGTATTATTAACAGTTTTGTCATAAAGAATTGTGATTAACTTCCTTTATCCCCGATGGTCAACCAAATATTTGGATGTAAGTTATCTCTTGCTGTTTATCTTTATGGTCAAGCAGCAATACTCCTCACCCTGCAAATGTAGCTTTTACTGTGCAACAATTGTCTTGCTGGAAACACTTTTGGCCCTTGATAAAATGTTGACACAAGAGGCTAGACACCAAAGCCAGATGTAATCTTTGGGCTGACACATTTGTTTTGTATTTCCCTACATCACTGCAGTCCAAATGTCTCCTTGGTGTCTGAAATTAAATCTGTTGATTGGAGTGAAAACCATCTTCTCTTGAGCTTTTCTAGTAAAGCCGGTTTCAGACATGGAATCTGTAACATTGCTGGGTGTATCTATCCATTTAAGTAAGTACCAGCTTTCTGACCTTTAGACATACAGGAGGCCTCTGTTATGAAAAAGTTTCATGTTGACTCTATTCACACAAGACAGGACTAGGGTTGCAGTGATTTACCAGTTGCTTATCTACAATATTGAAAATAAAATGTAACTGGATGGAGAATCATCCCTTTAGTTTAGTTATTTTCAAAGGGGAGACTTTTTATACATAATTCTATAAATAAAATGGTTTCAAGTTTCAATTATAGTAATAAAACATTTGTTCAACCAAAAATAACCCTTCCATTTTCATTCCTTTAAGGATCATTCTGACTGATTAACATAAACTCTTTAACTCTATGATTCTGTGAAACTGTGATATTTTCTGAGCCAGTTATCATACCGTAAAAATCTCATACGGCTGCCACCCTAGACAGGACATATACAGATAGAGCAATGCGCATAGGGTTGTACCATGAAACCATGGGCCAGCAATTAACAAATATTTTCTTGATCATTTATTGCTAGTTATTTTCTTGACCGATTGACTGATTGATTATTTTGTCTATAAAATGTCAGAAAATAGTGAAAAATCACAAAATCCCAGAGCCCAAGTTGTCATCTTTCATTTGCTTGGTTTGTCCAACGAAGGATCCATAATGCAAAGATGTTCAGTTTACTATCAAAAGTAAGCAACTCTTCATATTCTGGAACCTCAAACATTTAATGACATTTATGCTGAACAATTACTTAAATAAGCAATTGACCATTAAATGTTAATTTTCTGCAGACTGATTAATCAACTAGTTGTTTCAGCTCCTCAGAAGAAAGGGATAGTTAAGTAAGTTAGGAATAGTGTGTGAGGTGAGACAGTTTACTGCAACAATATTTTTAACTGTTTTGTTTTCTTGTTATCAGTGTGGAGAGCATGTTCTCTAATATCAGCTTTGGACCAATGTAGGCTGCCACTTAGTCTAATGTGCTGCTTCAAAAACCACATATTCACCGAAAACTTTAGGTATAGTACCTTTAGAACTAAAATGAAACCCTACAAACACGAACCCAAACCCTGGATCCATTAAGCGTTTTCACCTTAGACAGTACTCTTGAATGTAGGTGCAGCTGTTGTCACTCACTGCTCGATCCAGCTCTCATTGTATTTCCTCTGCCTTGGTGAAGCAGAGGGAAGTCTGCATGTCGTTTATGGTCCACGTAATGGGGTTGCACACCAAGATTTTCAGAGCAAAAAAGAACAGGCTGGAGTGAGAGACTTTCTCGATGGGATATGTAAAATAAGGAGTCCTTGTCAGGCAAGAGCAGGAGTGTAGTGCTGCTGGAGCACACCAGAATGATGCTCCACCACGTTTTTTCGCCAAGTGAGGATTAGAGTATGCAGTTAACATATTCATATTGAGTAATATGCAAGTAAACATTCCACCTTAAAAGTTGCCGGCAGTCGGCCCATTGAATTAGGTTTTTTTCCTCAGTCTACAGCTGCTGTGAGAGGCAGCAAAACATCCTTTGATTATATAGTTATAGTTTAATAATGTATGTAAAACTTGCCATGGTATGAACAGTGGTTACATAAGCCCCAAAAGCAGCCACAACACAGCCCTGAGCAAAGTGACAGTTCTCTCTCGACCAATCAAGGCACTACAGTGTTTCTAGCTCCACCTTTAGTACCAGATCAGTATACTAGGTGGAAGGTAGGTGCCACACTTTCGCGATGATGCTGTTTCAAAGTCAGCAGTAACTGCCGTATGAGTGCAGTGCGGAGCAGCGGTAACTAGCTAATCAGTGGGATACACACATGCACTAGCATGCACACGTTGCTGGACAGGCTTACCACAACAAACCACAGAGAAGCTCCAATGACAGCACACACACACAGAGCATTACTTGCCCAGGACGCCATTACTCCATGTTATATTTGCATAGTAGATGGCTGTTGGCTGCTACATTAATGTGAATATGGTATAGAGCTCCTTTATTGTCTTTCTGAAACTTAAGTACATTGTAAAAACATATTGCTTATTGATTGGATTCCTGAGTGGGTTTAAATAAATTGATCTTGGCTATAATCTGAGTTGTTTCTTGTATCTGTGAGACTTAAAAACAGATTGGCTCACAAATGTTGGTGATGAGTAAAGTGTTTGAAAGATTGGATGTCTTTTTTTTGGTGCAAGAAAAATTAATGTGAGAAAAATGTGTTTTGTTACATTTTGAGTTTGAATATTAGAAGTGAGATTCTGTGTGTATGTGTGTGTGTGTGTGTGTGTGTGTGTGTGTGTGTGTGTGTGTGTGTATGCGCGCCTGCGTAGGAGGGAATGTGCGTGTACTTGTGTGTTTGTGTGACTGTGTGTATGTGTGTGTATGCTTGTGTGTGATGTGTGTGTGTGTGTTTGACAGAGATAGAGGGGGAGGGGTGTGTGTGCAGGGAGAGCTAGGAGCAAGCTCTGCAGTGTGTGTGTGTGTGTGTGTGTGTGTGTGTGTTACAGCAGCACAATATGTGCCTGTGCTGAATGAAAGGGAAATGAATGCGGTGTGTGTGTCTGTGTGTGAGAGTGTGTGCTGTGGAAGAGGGTGTGTGTCCTTTATTGGATCTGTGTGTGTGTGTGTGTGTGTGTATCTGTGTGTAGTTTGCGAGGACTGTATAATTGTGTGTTGCTGTAGCCTACATGTGCACTGTGAATGTTTGTCCTCAGCAAGGATTGTGTATCTGCGTGTGAATGTTAGTGCATGTGTGTGTGTGTATGTGTTTGCATGTTTGTGTGTATGTGAATACACACGCGTATTGGGGGTATTGGTGCGGGTGATGAAGTGTTCATGATAGTGTGCACACGCAAACAGAGCAGAATTACAATTAAACCGAACTCATTCAGCAGCTCCCAGATCTCCATACATTTTCTCTCGCATCCTTCTTCTTCGGCCTTATCTCAACCAGGCATCATTTCTAAGATACTTGATGACTGTTATATCCTCCTGTGTGTATCAGGACCTGTGCTTCAGTATTTGTCAAGTGGTTCCATATTCCACCAATTCAGGGTCTTTATCATTTATCAGCATCATAAGTTTTAAAGTCAGTCTAATGAAAAATATGCAGCAAGACTACGGCAGAGGTTGGCAATTACGTTCAGCCAAAGGCCGCTGCTTTTCAGCAGTGCAGGTTAACAGGTGCAGTGTAGACATAGCTGGCATTTATTTGAATTATAAACATTTTCAAATGTTAAAAAATAAAATAACCTAGTTATGTGGCTGATTTTAGCTTTGGTGCAAGTTATGACCTTAGACCTGTAATATAGGCAACTGTAAATGACAGATGTGAAGGTATCAGATAATGTGATTTGACAAGCTCAGATGTCAAGCTAGGCTAAAATCAAATCCAAGGACTACTACTCCAGATAAAATAATGTAAAGCCCAAACAACAATAGATAATAAAAACAGGGAAAAGTTCATCTTTCCTATAGTCCCGTGATTTATTAGTATGTATGATTATCTATGAAGTTGGGGGACTGGTATGGGACATATTAAACAAGAAGGATCAAAATCAAAGTAGAAAAGGCTGAGATATCCCAACTCTCAGTCTTAAGTATAGACAGGTTTCCCATTAACAAACAACCAGTTTTAAAGGAGCTGTATACAAAATTCAGATAACAGCTAAAGCCCCTTTCACACATGCACTGCAAATCTGATATTATCTAGACTTTGCCTGAAGGAGCTGTGTATGAAAAAGCAAATGTCTGATTCAGTTGGATCAGACAGTAGATGGACCTTACCTTACCTTGCAGCTCCCAAGTACAAAGTATGTGTAATGTCTAATTGAGCCCTTGTGTGAATAGAGCAGGGGGCGTGTTGATGATGTTTCTGTCATGCAGTTCACGCAAAGCCGAAAGAAGACAAACATCCTAGGGTGAACATTTTGGCAAATCTCTATAAACAGATATTGGAATATGAATACAGATAAGAAAATAGCTTCTATAAAGCTAAATCATCATTAGAAGTTGATGGGCTCTGAGATGAAATCCTGGCCAATGCGTTCTGTCCCCTTTGCGCTCCACAAAGACTGTTTACCTGCAGGCAACCAAAGCTCACTCAAACTCAATTGGTCAATACTACTTGGACTACAGATGGAAACCAGAACACTTCCGATACCAAAATCTTGTATCGTTGTCCACGGATTCTGTATACATACGCAGATATCTGTTTATAGAAATTGAGCTTACTCTAGCCTCTTAATAATGCAACCAATGGTGGAAAACAATGAAGGTTTTAAAAGAAAAAGGTAACGTTATCTCAGTTCAATTTAATTTATTTATTTGTTTCATGATGTCACTGAGTCAGTATGCAACGCCCAGGTCAGGCTTTGAGTGATGTGGGCACCAAGGTATTAGAGACTGTCCACCTTCTCAACCAAGGACCCATTGATATCAAAGGAAATGTAGTTCCTTGGCTGCTTCCTCCCAAAGTCCACTAACATCTCCTTAGTTTTGCTGATTTCCAAGCGTAGGATGTTGTCCTGACACCAGCAGGGCAGGTCCTCTACTTCCTTCAGGTAGGCCTTTTCATTGTTATCTGTGATCAGACCCACCACAGCTATGTCATCAGCAAACTTAATTATGGTGTTGGAGTCTGAAATGGCCACAGAGTCATGTGTCTATTGGGAGAACAGAAAGGGACTCAAAACGCAGCCCTGGGGTGCTCCTGTGTTAAGGATAAGGGTGAAAGAGGTGTGTCCGCCCACTCTCAACACCTGGGGCCTGCTTGTCAGTAAGTCTAGGATCCACATGCACAGTGAGGTATTCAATTCCAGCTCCTTGAGCTTTGTGACCGGCCTGGAGGGAACTATGGTGATAAATGCTTAACTGTAGGCAATGAACAGTAATCTCACATAGCTCCCTTATTTTTCTAGTTGAGATAGGGTGGTGTGGAGGATGTGTGTTATGGCAAGAATGGTTGGGATAGTAGGCAAACTGTAGTGGGTCCAGTGTGCTGGTTAATGAGGAGCAGTATATTAAATTCCTGCCATTTTGTTACTGCACAAGCTGGAACACAGGCATGCTCATTGTGGATATTCTATTCGTAACATTAGCATGTATGACAGTCCTGCTTTTTCTCAAAACATAGGCCTGCCAATCACTAGACAGACTATGAAACACACTAAAATTCTTATTCTAATTATACGTCAAATGTGTTGCAATAGTGCAAAAACTCATATTACAGATGACTGCAGTGTATAAAGGCTCAGGAGATCATGAAAAGAGACTGAACACCTGTTTGATATTTTTATTCTGAAAAATTAGAAGCATAGCAACATGATACATTTTCCAACCAGAGCCATCAGTTTCCACTGCTGTCACCAAGTCGCACATCGAAACTCTAAGGCATGTCAGGCTGATTATCAAAGCATTGATCACACAACCTGACAAATGTTTCCACCGTTCAGTTAAGAGCTATAACAGTGTCAGCTGTCTTACCGTAAAATGGGACTTTATTTCTCACCATATGCACCATATAAAACTCATGGCTCTGACTAGATAGCTGGAGCTAATGGATAGTAATGTACTCTGAGCTAACAAGAGGTTTCCTACTTGGGGTAATCAGCATTTTCGATCTACTTCTTTTGCAATTCATGGTACAAAAAAGGGCTTGTTATTTACCCATTGCCTGCATCTCAGTGATGTCACTTGGAAACCCCTCTATAAACCAAGCTCCTAATATAGATCAAATCACCATGTTTGTTTACAATAATTTCCGGGTAGAATACCCCAGCGCCACAAATACAGTGTAAGAGGACTGAGCAAATGGGGGCAAGGAAAAACTTAACTATAAAGAGAAAATGGTCTTATTGTATATGGGTTTGCTGGGTAACAAAAAAGAGTGGAGAAGAGTTCAGGTTTTCAGGTTTTCCATCTGCGAAGAGCAAACTCAAAGGAAGCTCTGGACTGCATCTGAAAAGGGAGGAGATCTGGGACAGACCAACGGCTTGTGTCAGTCAAAAAGACGGGGACCTTACAGTGTCAGCCTGGTCCTCATGACAGAATTTGTGGAAAGCATTTTGTGACTTTAAGCTTTGTGTCTCATTTCATTTTCAGTAATCAAATAAACAATTTATTTGAGGTTGTTGGTGCGCGGTTAGTGAGGCTAATGTTAGGCTGACTTAGGCCTAGTCTGCCGGAGGACCCCCCTATAATACACCGGGCACCTTCTCTTCTTCTCTCCTTCTCTCTCTCTCTCGTATTCTATTACTGCATCTTGCTAACTCGGCCATTCTGGATGTCACTAACTCGGCTTC
>NC_065510.1:40612694-40633335 GCF_006386435.1 Epinephelus moara
AGGGTCATAAGGACAGAGGGATGTCGTATGCTGTAAAGCCCTGTGAGGCAAATTGTGATTTGTGATATTGGGCTTTATAAATAAAATTGATTGATTGATTGATTGATTGATTGACTATTTCATGTTATTAATAATAATAATAATAATACATTTTATTTATAGAGCGCTTTTTAAGGTACTCAAAGACGCTTTACATTAGCTAAAAACTCACAAAATGGACTACAATAAAATACACACATCATTCACACATTAAAAGCCATTTTGAAAAGATGTGTTTTTAGTAATGAGTTGAACTGGGCAAGCCAGCGCTCTGTTTTTAAATTAACTAACATTAGTTGACAGGGACAATATGATTTTCTGTGATTTAAATGTGTTATGCTATGTTCACCTTAGCAATAAAGCTAAATAGCGGCAAAACATGGCCATCTACGTTGTGGGTTGTGGTTGAAGTGTAAAGCTGGTCAGCAAGGTAGTTCAGTTGATGATGGTAATGCCAATGGGTTTGTTAAGTTTGTCAGTATGTTAATAAGCACAGCAGAAATGTCAGATGGTTCAGACCACTGGTGTGTCACTAAATATCTTTAAACATTACAGTTTTATGGCTGAAATTGACAGCAGAAATAAACAAATTGGCTGACTTCACATAAGTCACCACAATTCAAGTCAATTTCGGGTTGTCTGCGAATAGGTGAAGAAGAGAATGTTGTTAGCATGACGTCACAGCGATTCGGCCTATACTGGATCTTTTTGATGACGTAATCACGGTCATCGTTGCATTCTTTACAATAAAACGGTTGATCTGTCATTTGTGTTTGTGAGACTCAAATCCTCTTTGGTTAAATAATACCGTGGGGTTAAATGTGTGATTGAACTGGTTTGATCATTACTCTGATATTACTCTGATCTGATTTATATTAGACTTATTAGACCTTATTTTAGTACCATGGTCTGTCTAGTTTGACCCATTAAATGGAAATTTCGGTTTATTTCAACCCGTCTCCTATCGTCCTAAATTTGGTTCAATTTTAGGACGATAGGAGACGGGTTGAAATAAACCGAAATTTCCCTTTAAATAGGACATGGAACAGAACAAGGCACAGTGTCAGTTTGCTCCCCATATGATTTTCATTGAGATTTTTTTTTTTCTTCTGTTCTGGCCACAGTACATTTCTGAAATTGCATATGAAAATGCGTGAGTGTGAGTGTAGCCCTATAGAGTTGCACAAGTTCTGGAGGTTTATCACTGTAACTGCTTACAAGGGCTCTTTTATTGTTATCCTCAGCATTCCTCAATATAAAAACAGTGGAGTTTTCAGGAGCAACAAACAGTATATTTATGTTATGGACATACAAACAAGTAACAAATCAAAGAGTTGTTCTGAGTGGTAACCTTTAACCTGTGATGAAACATTTATAATACAATCCCCCCATTCATAGTTCTAGAGGGGTTACTGAATAGTTTAATGAGCATGATAATAATGTGAATTATATGCTATGGCCTTCGCAGTAACCAGATCTCAACTAAATGGAACGTCAACTAAACTGGACCTCAGGAACTCTTACTATCTTGGCAGGATAAAGGAAGGTGATAAGTGGAAAACTGCTTTCAATACCTCTCTTGGCCATTTTGAATGCTTTGTATGCCCTTTGGTCTCACCAATGCCCTGGCTGTTTTCAAGGCTTGGGTAAATGACATTCAGTGGGACTTCCTCAACCACTCAGTGTTTGTTTATCCAGACAACATCCTCATCTTCTCATGAAACCTGGAGGAACGCATCCACTACTTAAGGCAAGTGCTTCAGCAATTGTTGGATAACGAGTTTGCTAAGCCAGAGAAGTGCAAGTTTCACTCCTTTCTGGGTTACATCCTTGAATGGGCCGGTGAAGATGGATCCTGAAAAGTTTTGGGCAGTGGTCCGAACCCACCTCCCTCAAACAGCTCCACAGTTTCCTAAATTTGCAAACTTCTGTCAAAGATTGATCGGGGATCACAGTTGTTTGGCTGCACCTCTCACTAAACTCTTCTGCATCACCTTTGTCTTGAACCCCTGAGGCAAACATCCTCAGCCATCCAGACCCTTCTAATCGATTCATTGTGGAGATCGATGCCTCAGCCACTGGGGTTGGAGCCCTCCTCTTTCAATTTGTCCTCCCTCACTTACCATCCAGGTTCTAGAAACGTAAAGCCGGAGGCGCTATCCCTTCTATTTGTTCCCAGTGAGGCTCCTTCCAACCCTGATGCAATCCTTCCTTCATACTGTGCGGTGGCTGCCATCACATAGGAGATGGGTCTCTGGTTAAGCAGGCCCAATGTACCCAACCAGTTTCAGTTGTTAACCCACCTGAGCTTCTGTTTATCTCAGACTCTGTTCATTCTCAGGTACTCCAGTGGGCACGTTTCCCCGTTTGCCTGCTACCCTGGGATGAGCCGTATCCTGTCCCTCCTAAAGCAATACTCATGGTAGTCCACCATGAATGCAGTCACCCGAGCCGTTGTATCTGCTTGTACTGTTTGTGCTGGGGGAAAACCCACTCACAAACCGTCGACCCTGGTCACACATCATCTTGGACTTTGTTACTGGACTACCACCCTCAAGGTATCTCTGTCATTCTTAACATCATTTACAAATTTTCCTTAAGCTGTGCATTTTGTGGCTCTCCACAAACTTCCCACAGCTTTGGATAGTGAAGATCTTCTCATGCTTAATGTGTTTTGTTGTCATGGCATCCCCTTTGACATTGTCTTGGTTGGCAGGCCCCTGTTTATCTTACAAGTATGGAAGGCCTTCCATAAGGCTTTTGGAGCTTCAGTTAGTGTAGCTCCTGGTTAATATCCTTACACCAACAGGCAGACAGCAAATCAGGACCTGGAGGCTGCATTCTGTTGTGTCACCACCTACAACCCCTCTTGCTGAAGCCCCCACTTTCCCTGGATTGAATACACCCACATCTCCCTGCCCAGTGCTGCCACAGGTATGACCCTATTTGAGTGCTTCCGGGGTTACTTACCACCTCTACTTCCTGCCCCATAACAGCCAATAGAGTGCCAGAGACTTGTAGAATCAATACCAAGGCACATTGAAACTGTTCTGGAGGCCAGTGGTAGCCCAGCACCTTACAAAGTCACTTTAATTTGTCACCTGTCTGTCCCTTTTAACCTTGTTTCTGAGAGTCAGAGTTTTTAAAATATGAAATTAAGTTGAATTTTTGAGAAATCAGAAACAAAGTTGAACATTTCCATCAGTTAAATATGGTGCATTTTCTAAATACTACAATAGCTGTGAACCCCAGCTGCCAATGGTATGGAGAAGAGGCCAAACAAAGCTGTAACAAATTCAGAGCACTTTGTTTTTGCAATTTGGAAGAAAACACAGCACCATATCTGCTGAATTCAGCCAAATTACACCCAGAATCACAAATGACTGGATTTTAACTGCTGAATGTATTATTACGTTTCCACAATGCATATAGTTGTTTTTTTATCTTCCACTTACTGTTACCAAATGCCACAACAGAGTTTTAAGTTTAGTGATTGTAGCCTATGTTTCTTACAAAAATGCTTCCTAGGGTTTTTGTGTACACTCGCTTGTACCTTTGACTTTTTTCATGGATATTTTCTAACACAGTTGTTCATCTTTTGTACTGATGATTCATGAGTGTTTCAAGTCCATCCAAGGTTTGGAAGGGCTCCAACTGTCAGTCGCCCACTATTGTCTATGCACAAAATGAACAGGACTTTCATTTCTGGAACACTGGATACCTGAAATAACCCCTCCCGCTTTGATCGTCTACATGGCCCGCCAATAAAATTAAATTTTTCATTTGGGGGGTCCAAACATTTTTTTGCCTTTGGCCTACACTCATATTTGAAAATGGAGTACACTAATGTAGAAGTCCATCTTTAAATGGACAACACATTCAAGTCAACCTCTCTGCAAACACCTTACTACACCAGCTACCCAGGAGTTCAACGTCCTCATCAGGGTCTCATACAGTATGGACACCACTGTAGTTGCAGTAAATTGAGGATTTAGGAATAGGTCCAAGATCAGCCAGCATGGAGACCAGTTTGGAGATGACTAGGCAAATAACCTCTTGCCATATAACATCATACATTGGTGCACTGTCTAGATGGAGTGCAGGAAACTCTGAGGCAATGACTACCAATGCTGCACAAAGGCTGTTCCTGAAAATAGTAGGACCTAAAGCAGAGTAGCTAGTGCGGATTAAACTAATGTAAAATGTAAACACTGACATTAAAGCATTGTGTGAAGTAGGGGTCTGCCATATCATATTGTTCACAATAATACTGGTATATTTTTTAATGTAAAACGAAAAATGAATATTGTGATACTCGCGATATTTTGGCTTGTTGACATATTAGTATCGCAGACTGGGCGAGGCGGGGGCGCAGCGCACCTGCGCTTCGCCAACTGGGTGTGGCCAGGCAGATGTTGCAAGTTTGGCACACCGTGCGCGCTGGCGAAGCTACTCGTCTGTCCCACCTCCGTTCCTCCTACCTGCGCAAGTCGGAAAGAGGGAGGAGAGAAGGTGTGGAGTGGGTTTTACACACATCACACCAATCAAATGAGCCCCTCTCCTCGCCCTTAAATGCGCCGCGCGAAGGCGTAATGAGAGTTTACTCAATTCGCCATGGCAGAAGAGAGCAGCAGCGTCAGACAGCCAAACTTCTCCCAGGAGGAAACTGATGTTTTGGTCCGGTAGGTCCAAGCTCGCAGTGTCCGAATATACGGAACTGCGAGCAGACCTCCACAGGCTGATGATGCAAAGGTAGCCTGGGAGGAGGTCACCACAATTGAAAATCAATGTTGCGTTTCTCTTGTGCATGCGTGTGCTCTCTCTTTCTCTCTCGCAGTCTCACTCTGTTTCTTTTCTTTTGACTTTTCTAAGATGACAGATGCTGAATATATACTCCCTATCTGATGCTGTGGCTGTTTGTGGTTGGCTGAGAGGGATGTGAACTCATTAGTTTGCAGCTGTGTTAATCAAATCAAGTTGGGTTTCCATTACGCGTGCCAAACGTGCCAAACGTGCCAAACGGTGCCAATCCCCTTTGATCTGACATCAGATGTGACGGGACAGTCACATTATTAATGTTGCATTATTAATGTGCCTGATATTCTGGAAACCTGCCTGTGAGGTTTTGGTGACATGTGCGAACTGTCCGCCGGTTAGCCAAATTTCAGCTTACACCGGCTGCGCTCTGCCAGCCAGTAGACCTGGTTTCAGATGGCGAGCTTTTAGCACACCTTCGACGAAGCCTTTTGGCACAAAACTGTCACTGCGCCAAGCTGGATCTGTCAACACCTCCCCCTGCTGCGCCGCCACACCCATCTCAGCGCACCTCGGTCTGCCAAACTACCAAACTGAGCGCGCCTCGGGTTGCGCTGCTCGAAACTAGCTCTGCGCGGGGTTCGCCACCCTGTACCACCTGCGCTGCGCCGGGAAATTAGAGCCCATTATGTTATACCGTTAACCACTGCAACAGCAAGCATGACTGAAAGCGACATTGTTACAAAGTTTGCGGTGGTTCCAGAAAGAGGAGCAGCTTCAGTAGTGTGGAATAAACTGTAGTGTTGTTGGGCCTGGGCGTCCGGAATGTTTTGTGAACAGCCCCGTACTTCTCAGACTCTTTTAGCAAGTTACCACGGGTTACCCTCCCTGTAGAGGGAACTCATTTAGCGACTCCACCGGCAGCAGCACAGCATGTCTCCCTCTCCTCTCTCACTGTGCGCACACAGGAGTCGGTGTTGTCAAGTGATTTTGTTACAAACCTTTGTTAATGTAAAGCAACGTGCTGCGTGGGTTTGACCAAAAATTACATATATGTGAATGTGCAATAGTTATGGTATCATAACAGCCTGTCACAGGTTACAGTGTGATGATTAGAGGAGAAATGGCGGAGCATAAAGGTCCAGGTGGAAAAAAAATAACTCAATCATTTAGGATTTTGCTAAAAGAGAAGGAAACCACCTGTTGATGTAGAGTTCCCAGGGTATATTTTTTGCATTTGGGAACTGTTTAAATGTGTAATTTGTGCTACATGTTATTTGTTGTACTATTAATTTTGTATACACAAGCTGAATCTCACTCTATTGTTGTTTACAAATGAAAGAAATGATTCATTTTTGTCATTTTCATCATTTTTGTTTAGTTTTTACTGAATATTTGAAGGCAAACTGTTAGGTTGACATGTAAAACTATATCATTTATTTAGTCTATTTTCTTAAATGTATTTTTTATTTTTTTATTTTACAAATTTGTCATAACGTCATGAATATAATTATCGCAAAATACCCTGAAATATTGTGATATTATTTTAGGGCCATATCGCCCACCCCACGTATAACTCCATCAGGACTGACTGTTCCTGCCAGTCTTTACCCGGTGTCTCCATCCTTAACACCAGGTAACTGGGGTCATGGCTGCATGTGTAATTTTTTTCTAAATGAGGCTGGCCAAAATGTCACCTGGAGCTCCACATTTTAAAATATAATAAGGGTAAGATGTGTGGCTGTGACGAGCCACATGGTGTGATAAAGATTGTTTGGGTTTGGGTTTAAATATTTTCCTTCCCAAGTCCAAGACAGCAATACATTTCCTCTGAAGAAAACTCTGTGCAGGATTCCCAAACTGTCAGTGTGTCATGATGGAGAGAGCTCTGTGATTAAAGGGGGAAAAGTAGGGAATGTGATAAGCTATGATTCTATTCCAGCCAGCTATTCTAGTGTGGTACCACGATGCATTTGCAATGTGCTGTGACAACTTCTTGTTTTTTATCCACAACCCAGGTTTAACCTCTGGGAATGGTTTACCTAGTAGGTAGAAAATAGTAGTTGAATATAGCTAGCTAGTAGCCTGACACCAGTGGGGCATCCATGACACAGTTGAAATATAAAAAAATGGTAATTCTTAAGCATTCACCCACTCTGCTAAAAACACAGTGACAGTCTTTCAATACAACTTTGATTTCGAGATCATAGACCCAACCACACACAAAATAGTTACTAGTCCACTAGACCCTTGTATGCTTTCATTTGACCCCCTGTAATGGGAGGTCTGAAGAGTGAAGTAATTTCTAATGACTATTGCATCCGCACTGTGAAAAACTGTCAAGTTGTGGGAAAAATCATTATTCTTCTTTTTGTATGGATGACATCCAGTTTGAATTTAAATTTTCTGATGGCACCTCCCTGCGCCATGCAGATTTATCCAGACCTTCTATGTAGTCACTTCCTCAATTTCCAGTTCATGTAGTATATCAATTAATCACTTCCTGCCCTCATTCTGAATTTTTATAATAGTCACATTATTGCAAACAAGCTTCTGAAAGGTTAGATTTAATCAATAAACAGTAGTTTCATGTATGCAGAACATGTTGTCTATGGCTCTGTTGTGGCACCAGCTGAGCTGTAATGGGCCATGATTTAGCCTCAAAGGTAGAGGCCACAGAAAGAGTTTAATTTGCCAGACAGGCATCAGCCCAAATACGTGTATTTGGGGTTTTCTATTGCATTTTAAGACCTTAAAAAACACAGCTATAGCCCATCAAAGCCTCACATTATCACATTATCTCTTTGCTCATTGTGGTCTAGCAATGCCATGGATGAATTAGCTTTAGACAGATGTCCTTTCAAAACGACTGTCCCACAGATCTTTGATATCTCAATTATTTACACCTTAACATGGATTTTCCTGCCTGACCAAAGGCATCTGACATACATGGCAGCAGTTCTCTAGATTTCTCTATAGCTGTCCCCACAACATATTTATGAATATATGAGAGATGAGAAATAGGTGACATAATTGCATAACCATGCATCAATTTATGTCAAAAGTCACTAGTTTTAATAGCTGTTAATGGCTTTGGAAGTTTGGGAAAACACCAAATTGCATACTTGACTGGTTGTCTTGCTTACTTGTTCATTAATACAATCTAACCTGATCTAAAACATTAATTCAATAGTTTTACAATCTGTGGCTATTTTACGTAAGGCAGCATAAAACACTGGTGGATTGAGAAGGCTGGCATATTTTAGTAATGGAGTCGTATTGGTATTGTACCAAAACTCAGGTAATGTATTGAAAATGATTATTCAAATGATACCTATTTACTCAGCCTGGGTGTAACTGTTAAAACTTTTTCTTTCCACAACAACTATAAACTGTATGTTTTTTTCTAACCTACCTTGCAGATGTCCCTGTAACGCAGCAGCGTTTAAACTGTGGGATCATATAGTTATGTGATTTTGAACCTATAACAGTGTCAGTCTGTCCATCCACCATGTCGGTGCACAGCAAACTTGACAGATTGCCAAAAAATTATGAATGGACAGATATGGCACTCAGATAATTCTTGGTGACCCCCTGACCCTTGCCTAGTGTTTCTTGCAGGTAAAATTCTAATCTGGACTAACATGTTTGTTCATGACAAGGTATCTCTGAAAACTGATGGTCAATTTGCTGTTGAGTGCTATCATGGTGGGATTTATCCATGTCCTAATAATGTGATTGGAAAAAACAAATAAATGTTACCTTGCTGACAGCAAGATGTACAATTCTGAAGGCTGTAAAGCTGGAGGCACCAATACCTGTAGAAAATATTACTGGGACTTAAGAAACAGTTTTTTTTTTCTTTAGTTAGGTTTATTGCTTTCAGTTGAATACTGCGTGTTTGGGAAAGACAATTTAAGTATGTGACAGTTTTACATGGTAAGCTAATAACACTAAACTATAATTACTGCTCAAAGCAACGTGAAAAGCTTGAAGCTTGACCTATAGCTAAGCCACGCCCTCCACTCACTCGGACAAACTATCAACATCCAGTGACCGGCGCTATGGCAGGTGTCACAGTACATGGCATTTCGCAGGAGGCAACTGATGATTTTTGGGGACATAACGATCAGATGTCATTGAGAAATAACCAAAAGGGCCTAAACTACGCATTGGAGGGATATATTCATCATTTTATTGTTGAGAAGGTCGATGAAAAGCTTAAATTACAAACCAAAATTTACAGGTCACAGTGTACACTTGTGAACCCCATCTCGTTGCCGTCACCATCAAATACAACAAGTTAAAGTGCCACTGAAGTTAAGGTTTTTGGCTCAGAATATGAGAAAATATAACAGCCTTTTTATCATCTTTACCAAGAATGTCTCTCCGTTAGTTTGGTGCTACAGTATTTACATTGAATCATTCAGCATAACGTTTGCCAAATTTTGTTATCTCTGCCATTACAGATGAGTTAATGAAGCTAAGCTCCAGAAGTTAACGTTAGCTTAACTAGAGCCCTTTGGACAACAGCTAACAATGATGTATGATCACCAAAGTACAAAACTATAACAAAATAGGCTAATGAACTCCCAGCAAACAAGCTGACATGATGAACAATGCAGCTAGGAGATAACGTTAGGCTAACTTTAGCTAACGTCAGCTAGAGATGTTAAAGATAACTTTATATTTCTTTACAGCAAAGTGACAAAATGTTGCTTCAAACACAATGTTGACTTACCTTAGAACAGATGTAGACATCATTGTTAATCTTATTCACGTTGAGTTAATGTTGTGGTCTAACGTTACCACACAACTTTATCCAAAAGAGACACTTTTCTCGGTTGAGATGTGGTTTAAAGTATAAAAAATACACCTCGTCGCCCAGCCTCTCAGGATACCTTGTGTCGGAGTTGCATGTACCCCATGCACACCGTTTGACCATTTTTAAACTTCAAATCTCAGAAAAAGCTCATAAATCCGAACGAAAGTGACTTTCTGTAATGCATTTCAATGAACGTCCAGGCAGAGAATGTCCGAGTGTATGGGAATGAATGGCTATATGCACTGTGATTGGCTCATCGCGTTTGAGGGCGGGACTTAGCCATAGGTCAATTGGGATACACAATGTCCTATGGGCCCTGGCACAAATAATATGACAATATACTAATACACATTCTTGCAATTGTTTATTGGTTGTTGCATTTGCTATTGGACAAATCAAGATCAAGCAGATTTTCAATGAAAAATAATGGATTTGAGTTAACAAGAAGCAGATATTTTCAATATTTTATGATCCTCTTCTGCTCTCTGACCATGAACATGTTGCTGTGTGTGTACCATGTGTGTTGTTGTTGTTGTTTTTTTTAAAGTGCACTTATTACACATTATTTATCTGATTCCCCAAAGAAAATCCATGAAGTAAGAATAGGTGGAAAATATATATACAGCATCATGATTGGTTTTTGTTTTGAAATAAATTATTTTGTCATTAAAATGTATGTTTCCCTCTTCAGCCCCAAAGGTATCATAATGAATCAAATGATTTATTTGCAGCATTGTGCAAAAGAGAAACGCCTTCATTATGGTTATTGTAGGCAGTATATTGTTATCATATTTTGAATTACCTTCTGATTTTCATCCTTACAACAAGAAATCGAGTTCTTACAGCATGGAAGGTGTGTAAATTAAAGGTGAAGGAAGTAGCCAATCAGTGTCACTGTAGTCTGCCTTTCCCAGCGATTAGCATTTCATTAGCAACCCCCTGGAATACAGCGTGATGTATTCCATATGTATCTGTTAAGCACAAGCCTCATTCTTTCCCCTTTTTAAATCAAATTTATATTTTAGAAACATACACTGTTAATTTGGCCATATTTCTAAAACATCCACATTAATAGGCCCATATTTTGAGACCCTGTCTTGCATGAAAAAAAAAAATCAAAGCCCTGTCATTGTCAACAGTGAAGTTAGGTTTTTTCATCACATCAATACAGTCTGACCTGTGTTTCAGTTGTATACCATATACTAATTCTGTATTGTAAAAATAAACATTAGATCAATTAAAGATAACAGAATGGCGTATCATTGAAACAGCCAAAATCAATACTAAAAAGGTTTTCTCTTAGGTGTTAAAAGCTATTGTGAAAGACAACGTGATGCAATGGCCTGGCACTTTCTGTTTTTAAAAAAATCTGATTATTTAGATTTTGAAAGCCTAAATAAATGACTGTTCAACTGGACATGCAGCCAGGGAGTACAGGATGCAGTACATGGTCTCTCTTAACTGCAACTAACACTAATATTGTTCTATGCATTGTTACAAACGAAGTATACAAAGTTCTTTTTCATGTGAATAATATTGATTAATTAATGGCTGATGTCATTTGAAATGTATGTACTACATAAACGGGGGTGCCTAATCTCTATGCACTATAGAGATTCACATTTCTTTTTCCAATCAACACTTAAATAGCAAAGTTCACTTGCAAATGGAAAGGCAGAATGAAATGCAAACTATACTTTGATGTTTAACTTTACCTTTTCACTTAAGATTTCATCAAAACACAGGTAAAGTAACAATAAATATGTGTAGCTTATGAGTTTGTCACACCACAGAAAAATGTCTTATCAATTATCCAGCCAAATTTGTATGATTAAAAAAAATCACAAAGTATATAATATGACGTTTCAAAATGGTGAAAAAATCAGCAGTATTCTCTGTTCTGAGACACAGGGCGTGTCTGCTGGAGGAGCTAAAACAAAGAATGAGTCGCTGTGAAGCCACAAACTCTCGTTAGCAGTTAACTAAGTAGCACAGTAAAGTGCTGTTTCCACCAAGCAGTCCGGTATGGTTCAGTTCAATTCAGTATACATTTTTTTCCATTTTTTTCACTGTACCAAGTTGTGGAGTGTACCAATGGAACTGTTCATTGCCGTTCTCATTTTTGGTCACCCTTCTGTTGGGGTACCTAGCACACTGATTCAGTACTAAAAGGTGGAGCTGTGAACATTGCAGTCCACTGATTGGTCATTAGCGGATGGTCATTCTTGCTCAGGACTGAATTGTGGCTGGTTTTGGGGCTCATGTAACCACTGTTCATACTAAGGCAAGAATACATATATTAGTTAACTATAACTATATAATCAAAGGATGTTTTGCTGCCGACTTTTAAGGTGGAATGTTAACTTGCAATGTTACGCAATGCATGAGTTGATGACATGAATCCATCAAGCCACCTCAAATTTCAATATAACAACTTTGATTATTCCATACGTTTTTATTGTCTCTCTTGGATGACATACACTTTTAGTAATGAGAAAAAAAAAAATATATTATTTTGACCGGGTTATGTGAACTGCATATATTCTAATCCTCACTTGGAGGGGAAAAAAGTATCATGGAGCGTCATTCCTGTGGGCTTCGGCAACATTAAACCCCTGAGCTTGCCTGAGAAAGACTAAATGCACAAATACGCTATTTTTACATATTCCATTGAGAGAGACTCTCACTGCAGCCTGTTCTATTTTGTTATGAAAATGTGGGTGCGCAACCCCGTTCTGCGGACAATATAATGAGGTGCAGTCTTCCCTCTGCGTCACAGGTGATTATAGCCCCTTTTACACTGTCAGATTTTCGGCGAATGTTGGGCCATTTTGCAGGCAAGCTGCAAGTGTTTAGACACACAGAGCCGGATTGGCGAGTTGATCCAAGGTGCCCAATTTTCCGCCGCGTAAGGGTAAACATATTGGCGGAACCTTTTTGGTTTAAAAAGAACAAGGCGCCCTTCCGCCACGGGAGGGGCTGTTGATGACTTATGGGAGGAGCTTTTTATGACGCCGCACGTGTGACCCACTGGCAGTGGATAAACAGGAAACAGCTGATAGCAGGAATGAGCAGCGAGTAGCAAGAGGGAAACACAAACCTGACAGACACTGTAAAGATGAGTAACTGGGGAGACAAGGAATTGCACACCCTCCTTGCCCTCGCAAACGAAGAGGCCATTAACCGTCAGATGACGGGAATGGTGAAGAACAGGCCAACTTATGAGAATCGCTGAAGGACTGACCAGCCGCGGCTTCCCTCCCACGTCACCGTTTACGTCACACGCTGAGCTACACGTTCTGTTACTTGCTCACGCCCCCCATTGCCCCGAAAAAGGCACATTCTGTATGAACAAAAGTAGGCAGGCGGCATTTTGCTGACCTCCTTGATTTTGTTTTTATATTGCCAATGCTAAACGAAGACTGATTGGGCTTTCCTGCAAATTTGCACAATTCCTGTTTAAAAAGGGCTTATAAAATACAGCGAGTGCTGGACGGAGCAGTGAGTGACAACAACCCCGCCCACATTTAAGAGAATTGTTTGTGGTGGAAATGCTAAATGGGATGAGGGTCTAGGTCGCATGTCTGAAGGGTTCCTTTCGGTTCCAGAGGTACCATACTTAAAGTGTTTGGTGGAAACGGGGCTTAACATAGCCTACACGACCCCCGAGCTGAAGAACAGGCTGCCGTGCAGTGACAGACTCTTGTTAGCAACTAATCTAGTGACACACATAGTCTATGGTAGCACAGGTCACACTCCCTGATGGGGCTGTACAGTGAGACATATATGTTGCAGGTGCTACGCAAAGATTGGTTCATGGGATCAAAGAAATTATCACATAGCACTATACAATGCTATACATCTTTACACCACATGTGCAAGAGACAGAGCCACTTGTTTGTTTAAGGTGAGTGTGTGAGATGAATTGATCAGATATTGCTATTCAACTTAGTAGTTTAGTCCCTTTCCCACTGCACAAAAAAACGCTAACATCTGGCGTTTTAATGCAGTGAGGATGTTCTTAATCAGCATTCACACGTGGGTCAAATGGCAGTAGTCACGGATATTTATCGCCTCCAGCTCTTCGGCATTGATGGAAACAGAACACACGGTTGAACGCGCTAATTTAAGCCCCTCAACGGGCAAGATGCAATGACATACCATCACAAAACACCATCCATCTTTGCCCAAGCAGAGCTCAAACATCGATCCAAATTAGTCTGCGCCTAGTTTGAAAGAGAGCCTGAGTAAGTAAGAGATAAAAAGAAGTGATGCCCATAAAGAATTCTTTCCGCTGTGCTGCTGTCTCATAGCGCTGTCTATTGTTTACCTGTTCTCCGGCCCATCCGTGACTTTGATGTAACACATCAAAAAAACAAAAAAATTTAACACACAGAGAAAGGCATACTTGTCTGCTGCAGAGCTCTACTGGCAATGGAAATGGGTCTATAGCCTACTTTTAGCTGGTTTACCCATGTTTTAAAAACCTGCGTACACACGCTAATTTGGGTGGAAACGATGTATAGGTCTTCCGTGCGATGGTGAGATGGCGCCTGGATGTGGGTAACAGGTTTGTTTATAAAAATGCAGCAGTGCTGTGATGATACATTTTATACACCAGACCTGTAACTTGTAGGAGGCCTTGAATTTGAATAGTCTCAAACTACAATAGACTTACTTGATACTTTTGTACTTGTGCTGTAATTTTGTGGCCTTTGCTACAAAACGTTCAACCTCTGAAGCACCAGTGCAAAAAAGTAAACATACAGGCCTGTCTGAGTCAAAGAATGAGAGCTTTGTTACACAGTGACAGTCTCTCGTTCAGCATCTAACATCAGCAAACGTTAGTGCAAATCATGCACCCGCAGCACTGGGCATTAGTGATAGCAACTTTGCTTGTGTTTCTATTAATGTGGCATTAAACAAAGATGTTGATTCATGTATTTATTAGACTGCTTTTAGGTATGCCCAAAAACGTTGTGGACACAGAAATTGTAAAAAACTGTTTAACGGTTTAACTCCACAATGCAGCGGTAGACAGTTCTCAGTCTTTTCACGTTTTCAACAAGTATTTTCTATGTATAACGTGTATTGAAAGAAATCACTGATTTTGCCTTACTTAAGATTTTAACTTATTTTTGTCTTTAAAAAAAAGAAAGAACCAAAACACTGACAATGAGGAAGCTCCTTGATAGGTAATAATGGAAATAAATAAGAAACATAGGCTATTTAAGTCATCCTCTCTAAACTTCAAAGAAATCAAGTTATTTAATATCATAAAATAAAACTTGAGGTGTTTTGAAGTATATTACGAGGTATTGCTAACAGAATTTTTTTTCAAGCACAGGTTACAGTTTGCTATTGTCACAAATGCATAATTGTGTTAAGTTCAAGCTATTTCAGGTCATATTGACCACAAAACTGATTCTGGCAAAAAATTTATTTTAATGTATCCTATTATTAATTGGCAGGTGCGAAATCAGTTTATAGGCTTTTCTTGCCGATACCGACGACTTTGAAAACCTTAATAGCTCACTTGCATGATTCTGTTTTCTCACTCAATTAGGGACTTAATTAAGTATAATGTATATGTATTTAGTATAATATACTGTGCCTCTTCCTGTATTTATACAGGAATTAGCCTACCTGTTGATAAAATGAGGTGTGCACATGCGTTTGTGGGACCCAGCAGAAAGTGTTCCGAATGTATTTTGAAAGCAGTAAGTTCAAAAGACAGACTTGATTTGAATGTGTCCCTTCGCCACCTCTTTATTATTATTATTATTATTTTTTTATAGAATTTCTTCTCTCAGTTAGAGAGCGAATCACTCTTCTTTGAAACGGTCTACTTTTTTCATCTGCTTGGTGGGCTCGTCGATTCCTCTGTAGGGGGGGGGGGGGTATAGGGGGGGGGGGGGTATCAAAGTATTTATTAAAACTGGCCCGCCACTTGATATTTACACTACACAGGGCGGCCATGTAAACCTATGGTTTGAAAATTACATCGTCGCCCGGTTTCGGCAAACTGTAAATACACGATAGCCTACATTAAAGGACTATTTTGATGCTGCCGCGCGCGGCGTACCCCTCCTTTCCTCCGCGGTGGAAGCGGCTGGAATAACCTTGGTGTGAGCCAGTTGAGCGACTGGAGAGAGGAGCGAGAGGCTGAACGGTGCGGCGGCGGAAGAGCAACGATCGGTAGCGTGAACATGGCGGAGACCGTACGCTCGCTCTTCGACTACCGGGAAACACACAGCCTGGACAGCGACGGGGAAGGCGTCAAACCGGCACCGCCACTGCGGGGGTGAGGGAGTCAGTTCACCATGACATAAACAATAGTGAAAAACTGTTTCATGACAGTGTTTTCCTCCCCAATGACAGCGAGACTCGGGTGGGTGTGTGCGCGAATGTATGTGTGAGGGTGTTTTTGATGGAGCTAAAGTTGTAAACATACGTTATTCGTTAAGTTTGTCACTGAGTAAAAGTCCAGTTTAAAGAAATGATGTGATAAAGTATCTTGTTAGTCTCATGCTAGCTTGTTTTTTGAACGTTAATTCCACCTTACAAAGCAGCTCCAAAGAGGTGTGTGCGCGCGTGCGCGACTTTGTGTGCGTGTGTGAGTGTGTGTGTGTGTGTACGTACATGTACATGTGCGCGGGCATGTGTGTGTCTGACACTGAATTCACCTACTGAATGTGTTTTTTGGGTGACAGGATCAAACTGATATAGCAATACACACTCTCTTAACAACAGAAACATGTCCTGTAACATTATCTTGGATTTGTTACTTTTTTTCAGGTAAAGCGGGAAAACTTAGAGTTTAATAACAATGTGCTGTGTACTCAATTATAATAACAAAAGTTTTCAGGAACCCAATGCAGCTGTTCAATTTCTCAAAGTTATAAAAATGTTGGAATTAACGTACTGTTAGAGCTTCCGTGTGTGTGTGTCTGTGTCTGTGTCTGTGTGTGAGCTCTCTCTCTCTCTCTGTTAGTGCGCGCTCGCGCCTGTGTGTAGTGTGCACGCGCATATGTGTGTGGTTGTGTGAGAGTGGGAGAGAAAGGCACACACACAGGGAGGGGGAGAGAGCGTGAGAGAGAGAAAGGAGCAGCTCTGTGTGTATGTGTGTGTGTGTGTGTGTGTGTGTGAGTGAGTGTGTGTTTGTATATGTGTGTGAGAGAGAGTAAGTTTAAACTGCTGTATGAATACAATTAATCACTGTGTTGTTTATGGCGTTCTGTAAACCGATGAAAATGCCATGTGCTCGTTTACCGTCTCACCCCATGACAGGGCACATTAGCGAGCTCGCTGAGCAGTGCTGTCATGCAAAGGAGATGAGACCCTGCGAGAGGAGAGGATGTCCACTCGCTGACTCCTTTACTCACCCCTTGCTCTTTTCTGTCACATCGGTTGTTCCTCTCTCTCGCTGCTGCTCCTTCCAAGTCTCGCCACCGATCCCCTACATGAATAATATAACATGTCAGATCAATTTGTCCTGCTGATGGCCAAGCCTTTACGAGCTAACCGCTCTTTATTCCAGTGCCTGCCTGCAAGCATAATGTTACTATTTTCAATATTGATTATTATATAAAAACATGAATAGGCCACGCATGAGAGACTTGTGTTTCTTCACCCGGTAAGCATCTCCCTCCAGGCTGTTACATGGGCAAATGATATATGACCAAGAGATGCTGATTCCTCTTTTCTGTCTGTGTTTGTGTGCGAGCAACAGAGAGATGGTGGGAAAGAGAGAGCGAGAGAACAAGATCCTTACCCACACAGGTTTTCTGTTGTTTCTCTTTCCATTTGTCTGGCATCTCTCTCAGCTCCTGTGGGACCAGATGGTCTTTACTTCTCATACGCACAGTCTGTCATTTTCTGTTGCACACAGCCAAGAAAAATCCCACTTATGCCCAATTAAGACTAGCCTCTCCCCCACCAAATTAATTGCCTGTGTCAGTGTCTGTGTGCAAGTAATCAGTAGGGGCTGAACAGCGTTTAGATTTGCAGCTCAGCAAAAAAAGACAAGAAATAGTAAACAGCTCAAGCAGGAGCATTTTAGATCTTTATATAAAGCAAAAAAACTTTAAGAGACAGGATCTTTGATATGCAGAAAAATCTAAAACATGGCACTTTCAGGAATGTTTTTACTTACTTAAAATAGTGAGGTATGGTTTACTCCAGCTCCAAACACTCGAGGCTCCTACGTAAGGGCCCACCTGCTCAGTATGCACCTGTTCTGTAGGCAGCAGTTTCCTGGGAAAACATCAAAGGGAGAAAACTAATCATGGTGGACTGAGAGCAAGGCACACACTCCACCAGGAGGACTTAAATCTCCCAAACTCTAAGGACTGTCAATTGCAGATTATTATGAGTGGAACATTTGAAGTTGAACAAAAGATTTTATGGACTCTTAAAAGTGTACACAGGCTCACCAAGAGCTGTGATTCTTAAAAGCTTTCTAGTTATAAAGTTGTCAAAAGTGTGAATTACTGAGGAATTACAAGTATGCGCGACCCAATTTGGATGACAAGGTGACACCGCTGCTACACAAAATGTACATTTCAGCATGCACCTCGTGCGACATGTAGAAGTCCCAGCGCCAAACGCTCCGGCTTTCTTGTATCTTGAGTTTTTATGTCACTTTGGTCGAGCTCCGCCTTTGAAGAAAGCCTTCCTTATCTTGTCAGAACTCCTGATGCGCTCTTTCACAGACAATTTACTGATGCAGAGTCTAGATTAGCTCTGTTTCATGGCTCCTGGGCCCTGGGCTCTCCTATCTCTCCATAAATGTCCAATTATCCAACTCCAGCCAGAGTGAAACCTTATCTGCTTCCCGTCAGTGACCAACTGAGGCCTGATATAACGTGGGTTGGAAAAAAAGACTCTTCTTATTTTTCCTTCTGCTGCATCTTGTACTCAAAACCTCCTCATGATGCTTTTTTGCTCACTAGTTTTTTTTCTTCCTCTGTGTCTGCAGAAATCAGGCCAGTTGCTGTTACCAGCACATAGTGACACTACGATTTTATAATTAGTGGTACAGTAAGATAGCCATTGGTTAGACATGAATCATAACATCCACATCTCCTCATAGGCACTAATTACCATCTAAAAGAAGATCATGAGTGCATTTTATGAACTGGCTCCGCAGCTGAGATTCTGTTTGCTTTTCTGCGAGCGATATGAGAAAAAGATACAGTGCCTGTTTTTTAACGTGTATATATATTAGTGTGGGGTCACTGGGCGCCATTTCTTATCTGTGGGTCCTCAGACCAGGCTTTACTTAGGCTGCACACTGTGTGTGCGCGCGCGTGAGTGTTTGCCACAGCGTTATTGCATTTTTAATCAGCGGAAGAGACCAGGCATCATTCTCATCACATTAGTGTCTCCTGGTATTTATTCCTCTCTCCCTCCCTTGCTCTCACCACTTTTACTCCTGGGGGGAGCTGGGTGGGTGGAGAGAATACATTTGAAATTTGCTCATTTGACAGTCGTTAGAGATATGGATTCTGACAGTGCACAATTAGCTCAGTCACCTCCTTTATCTTCACTCATCTTTGGCTGGGGGATTTAGTACGTGTTGCCTCGACTGTAATAACCGTTATACCTCTCTCACCGTCTCCCTCTCTGTCTTCCCCTCCCATCTCTTCGATATCCAAACTTCTAATTCCATCTTTTCCCCAGTTAATGATCATTTGAAAATTACATATCTGACTGCATAGATTTTAATTGACTGCTGTGTTATTAAGACGGCTGACTGAGACGAATGCTCTTCAGAATTCGCAGCTGAGTAGGTGCACTAATCTGCTGCTTTCCCCCAATTTCCCCTGTCAGAAAAATGCATTCATGGAGAACAGAAGTACCGAGCGCCGGCATACATCTCGTGAATATGTTGCATATTTGTTATGCCTTAGCTGCATGAAAGATGCAACTCACTTTAAGAAGATTGTATGAAATAAAGTAGTATATTTTTAGCATTGAATCGCAGCTCAGGTTCACAGCACAAACAAAAGCCAACAGCATTTAAAGCACGACAGATCATCTGTGGCTTAAACAGGAGTTGACAGAGATAAGTGCTGGCTGGCTGTGAAATTTAACTAGAAAGCTAAGCCCTTGATTTCAAGGAGCATGGCGTAAACAATGCATTTCCACATCCCACACAGATCACTGTTATTTCAAAGAAAAGTAAACGCCTAAAGAGAGAACAAAATACTGAAATGGAAATGAATAGTTGAGAAAGAGTGATAGAAATCCACATCAAACAAAGATGAAATGAAATTGAAAACCCAAAAGGTACAGAGAAAAAAAAATCACATACCACACTTGTTCGCTTGTTTGGGAGTAGATTAGTAGAAACAGCTGTCTGATGTTACGCTTTTATTTAGTCATTCTTCTTAAAACTGATCCTAATTCAGGCACATAAATCCTCCACATCAAGCCACCTTTAGAAGCTTAAAAGCTACAAGTTTTGCTTTGGGCATTGTGCAGCAAGTGTACAGTCAAATGATTATAAATCAATTCAAAGTGTGAATTATAGTCTTACCACGCAAACTACATCGCTGAATATTGTGTGTCTCATTTTTCAGTTGGCGGTGGAGTGTGGAGCACTCTCCATTTGATTAAACTCTACCCAAAGGCTGCATCAATTATGTATCTTCACAATGGAGTTAATGGACTGCAATAACAGTTGAAGATGACTTGACTAAATTTCCACATGACATGGCAAGAAAAATCTCACTTCAGTAATGTAACCCTCCTGAACAGCTTGTCTGAAATGATAAAAGATCGGGCCTGCTTCTAGCTTATTAAATAAAATCGCATTTTCTTGTGTTAATTTCCCTGTTAATCGGTAAAACATTATGCCCCCCGACAGATCTGTTTCCTCTGGGAGAGTGTAAAATGTAGCACGCATGTCGGCATGTGTGCAACACACACTCATCTGCCACAGTGTTATGTTTCTCAATTTACCTGTGTGTGTGTGTGTGTGTGTGTGTGTGTGTGTGTGTGTGTGTGTGTGTGTGT
>NC_065510.1:40633654-40638654 GCF_006386435.1 Epinephelus moara
GATCCGACTTGTTTGCGTGCCTGTAAGCCTGAGAGGGAGGGGTGTGTGTGTGTGTGAGTGAGCGCCTGTTTGCGTGCCTGTGTGTGTGTATTTGTGTGTGTTTGTACATGCATGTGGGCCAGATAGGGGGAGGGGTGTGTGTGTGTGTGTGTGTGTGTGTGTGTCTGAGTGTGTCTGTGTGTGTTTGTGTGTGCACATGTGGACTGTACAAGCTGCGTGTCTGTATGTGTGCTCACGCATATGTGGGTCTTGAGTATGGACTTGTTTGTGTATTTGTGCATGCATGTGGGTTGGCGGGAGGGGGCTGTGTGTGAGCGTGTGTGTGTGTGTGTTTTAGTTGGAGTGAAGAAGGGAGAGAAATGTGCAGGGAGAGAAGAATGAGAGAATCGATCGAGAGGGTGAGACAGACTGAGACAGGAACGGAGGGAAAGACTGAGGGGTCAGCTCACTGAAGAAGTGGAGGTGAGACAGATTCGGTTGGCAAGAAAATTCCCAGAAACTCATTGAACCAGGACTGAATACACAGACACACACTCTGAAGACCCAAAATAATCCAGCAAAATATAAACTCTGAGGAAAACAGTGTTTTTCTGGGAAAAGCTGACGACGTGTTGGGATCAAGCGTAGCTCAGGACTGTTAGCTAAGTCTGTCTGTGTGAGCATGGATGTCAGCGTGGACTACTGGCTACTGACCCTTATGTTGTCTGTCTGCTGGCTTTTTGAGTAGGTGTGGACAATAATGGAATATCATCGCTCATTGCTTTTGACTGGAATCGCATCATGATTGTGTGAAAGGGATGCATTGATTGTGAATGTTTGGAATAATAATTTGGTCGATAGCAGATACCAGTGTTTTTGTTGTTTATTTTGTTTTTTGTAGTTATTAATTCCCCATTTTGTGCCAAGGAAACAAAATAATCTTAATAAAAAAAAAAATAACATAACTGTTTAAAGTTGTTCAGCTCTTTATTACACTATCTTTGAATGAACACAAATTCAGCCATACAGATTCACGAAAAAACCTTAATTGTAATTTTCTGTCACATGGAAAAAAAACAATGAAAGAATAGCTTCAAAAGCCTCTTTACTGTATATAATCCCCTCTTTAATAATAATTTTATATTGCTGTGAAAACATCACAAACAGCTGTATTTATTACAGTTAACTGTCACTAACTAAATTCCACAAGATCACATTTGAACACATTATAATGACTTTCTAATTAACCTTCAACTTTCGACTTTTTGATATTCTTTTTTACTGAATAGAGCTCGAAGGCATCATTATAACTCAGTGCAACCTCTGTTGGCCGTTAGTTCCAATTGCTTGTTGCTACCAACGAACGCTAACTAGCTCCCCTCCCGTCCAGTTTCAACATGTGAAACATTACAGAGAGTCCCCTGGTGCGTTGATAGTAAGTTTACTGTGTTCTTTCATTCCGAAGGAGTCCTTCGGAGGATCTCTGTTTGCCCTTAACATGTTTCCTATTTGCGTAGCACAATGCATAAAAAAACAAAAAAAAAACAAACATATTATGATTGCTTTGACAGATATTGGGATTGGGATGAGCCGGGGAATTGTAACTACTAAAATGATGATGATATATTTGCTGGAGTCTGTCCCAAACAAGCATGTTCCCTTACATCTGGAATATGATTTGTTGGCTAGGGCATCTCTGTAGCACCACAATGCTTCATTTATAATGGCTCGTAACACATTTTACCTTCTCAATAAAAACTGCAGCTCCTGTGATTCCAGCATTGCACCTGGCCACATTCCGATCTCTGGGAAGGCGGGATGCTATGGTTTCAAGCCTTGCTTTTTAGCAAGCACGAAGTTGATTAGATACAACAGAAAAACTCCGGCCATTGCTGTAGGTGAATGTCATCTTATTTGCCGATGGCTGATGCCAGTGTTCAGCCAATAAATTGAAGCATCCCTACATGCAGCCATATTATCATGTTGTAATTTTTGCACATTTCTTTTATCCAAAGGAATTATTCCAAGCAAATGGTTATGGTTCTACACGTGTGACAAGTTAAGTCTGAAATAATGCGCAAAGGTGATAGACTGTGTTGCCTTGGACACCAGCCTGATTTACTAAGAAAATCGTAATCCAAGCTGTTCAGCTGCATCCCATGGTCTAAATCATGGATCATGGAGTTTGCTCAGCTGTCATCGTGTTAAATATGTAAGTGAGTCGTGGCTGAAAGCTCTGGTAAAAAAAGCTAGTAAGTTTATTTTGACAAGCTACTGTTTCCAAGGTTAAAATTAACACGCATATTTTCACACTCAACCAATAACATTTTAATATAGGTGAAGTATTCTCAGCATTATCATTACAAGCCCTGCCTCAGTGTACAGATGTAAAACTAAGCTCATCCTGCCTCATAATAAAGACAGCAGGGTGTTGTGACATAGTGAGTGTGAGTTCTTGAGGGATGTTGGTTGCTACGGTCATGTTGGTTGGACCATTGTGCAGTAATATTATGTTTACTGTGTTGTTATATGTAAAATACCACAATTTAGTGCAGTAGTACGGAGGGAAACTTGCGGTTGTTTGAGGAAACTGTTGTAACACCCTTTGGAGCAAATATAACAGTAACTAATGTTATACAGCACTGATTCTAAAGTGAAGTGAACAAGTTTTCCTGATTTATAAGCAAATTTTGTGGTCTGCATGTTAGTTGTGTTGTTAGCAACAGCACAGCGATGTGTTTCAAAGCAGATCTTTTCTTATGCTCAAGCTTTCTCATGACTTTTTGATAATGATCATGTTTGATTTTCGATTTATAAATTTGAAGCCAAGATTTGTGTGGTTGGTGCAAGGGAAAAATGTCTTTACGTATGTGAGCACAATTGCAGCCGCACACTCTAGTTGCGCACTCCAACACACACAGAGACATGTGCGCAAAGTATCACGAGCCCAGATGAGAGTGGAGTAGATCAATACAGAGACAGTGGGTCTGGGTGATATCTCTGCTGAATGAGTATCTCTCCCTCTCTCTGTTTTCTCTCTCTCTCTCTCTCTGTCTTTTTTCTCTTTTGCTCCCTTTTCCTATTTTTCTCCCTCTGTCTGTTTTCTGCTGCTTCACTTTTTTTCTTTCCTATCCCGTTTTTCTTCTTGCCTTTCTTCCTCTCCTCTGTGTTTTCTTTTTCTCTTTCTTGTCTGCACACACACACACACACAGTAATGAACACCTCAAAATCCAAAGCACGATCTTCCTATGGCCTAGTTTTAAGAGCCTCCAATGTCATGCGAGTAAAAAATAGACTGACGGAAAACAATATTGTGATCTGTGGTAACAGAACAAGCCCAGAATCGGCAGAGGCGGGATCAGTTTGGCTCTTCTGAGCGTGGCGGTTTTGGCATGGATTTAGTCTGAAGAAGATAATCTTGCCTGGCCATTCTGGGCTCACACAGGTGGCTGCGTTTGAGCTCTCTGGGGTAATGGCACACTCCTTAGTGGTGATCCAGGGGTCAGAGCACTCAACTATGAACACTTACTAGTTCGCTGAATCTTACTGTGGTCGTTGTGGTCATTATTCAGAGGTTACTGTTTACATAATGATCATCAAGCTGGAGTCAGTTTGTTGATATGCCTCAGAAATGAAACCTGCTGAAACTGTTTGTGAAACGGTGATAGTGAGTGGCAGGGTGATTTTTTTTTATTTTTTAACTTTTTAGTCTTTTTCATTGGATGTTATTTTCAACTCTGAAGCATCACAAATTGGCAAATTAGAAGGCAATTTGATCTCTGGGATTTGTTTTATTCTAAGTGATAGAATAACGCACATCCCACACATAATTAAAGAAATGTTTTAATTTAAAGAGACAGGCAGATCAGATCATATTGCCATTTCTGGGTTGTTGAGATTTATCAAAAGCTGGAATTAAATTTCTTTTTGTACTCTGAACTCTTCCCTACTTATTATTTGATCAGAGGGTTTCTGATTTAAATCACAAATCTACCAATTTTGGACTACAATTTATTTAAGCAAAGTTCTTGAATGGCTGCTAAATATCATTTGAGAAATATAGTTTCTCAAATATAAAAAAAGTGTTTTGTAGGAAGACATAGAGTTTATTCCTCAACGTAAAGTATTGTTTTGGTATTAACACTGAAACTCAGTTATTTTATAAGCACTAGTTTTAAAAAATAAAATCATATTCAGCCTGTTTATATGCTATTGATTGTTTTATTTTTTTCTTTTGGGCTCTGTTGTGACTTAAGACTGTTAATAAATAATGTATGTAGTCACCGAAACTTCATCCATTGGTTTGTGGACTCCAGTTTTGAAGCCTTGAGTCTGGCATTTTGGCTGTAGCCATCTTGGGTTTTTGAAGCCAGGAGTGACCATATTTGGATGAGATGTTGGATCAGACCCATTGACTGAAGTGACATCTCACAAACAACCTGTCACTCAAATCGGCTATACATACATAATAACATAAAAGGGGCAAGTTATATAAATGTGCCCCGGTAACTCACCTGGTAGAGCGTGTGCCCTTTGTAGGCTGACAGCCAAAGTGCTGTGTAGGCAAGGTAGAGTGGGGTTTTTACTCGCTACACAGACTCCTTCTGGTTGCTGCCAGCTTCACTGTGGGTGTGTTTTGCCATGTGATAATGCAGTTGGTTATGCAGGGTTTGGAAGTGTAGGCCATTGGTTTTCTAACTGTATGGGCCCAAGGTATGCCAAAGGGCAAGCCAAAATCTCAAGGCACACCTGTATTTATATCTGTGTACAGTAGCATCTGTAACATGTGTTATCACTCTTATCAAGCCACAAGACAAATAAATAAGAAAAAAAAGGCAGGTAACTTTCACATTACTTTCTGCAGACAGATTTCTTTTCCTTTTCTTTCGGTGGTAGGTCACTTTCACTGGTGCTTTGTTGTAATTTGCTCCGTACAAGCGATCAGTTGTCCTACTCACAGCTTCCTCTTTTTAATTGTTATCATCCCTCACACTGGCTGCCAATCAGGGCTTTTGATGTGC
>NC_065510.1:40643654-40666738 GCF_006386435.1 Epinephelus moara
TGTTTACTTTCCTCACTTCTATTTATTTTCTCCTGCACTAGCTGTGCTGCCAATCTGAGTGATTTCATTCACCAATGGGTTCTGCTGTCACAGATGTCAATTCAACATGCTGAATTGGCAGAAAAAAAGTTAACAAGGCCGGAGCGTTGGTGGCTTAGTAGTAGAGCAGGCGCCCCATGTACAAGGCTGTTGCCGCAGTGGTCCGGGTTCGACTCCGGCCTGTGGCCTTTTGCTGCGCATGTCTCTCCCTCTCTCTCTCCCCCCCTTTCACACTTCACTATCCTATCAATTAAAGGCAAAAAATGCCCATAAAAATATCTTTAAAAAAAAAAAAAAAAAAGTTAACAAGGCCAACGGTGCGGGCCGATGCAGCGACGAGGGCTATGGACGCTCACTGATGGCCCAACATTGCACGACAGCTGACTGTTAGCTTGGTGTGTTAGGGCCTTCAGTGCTCATCATCAAAAGGAAAAGTGAAAGCCATCCCCAGATTCCCTTTTATTTTTGAACAAGCTTTGTCCATTTGTCATATCACCTCGCTTTATTTGTGTTTTTCCAGCACTGTGTCTAAGGTTTTCATAGCTTCCTCTTCGGTGCATGCTGCTTACTGTCTGGCACCTGACCTCAACTGCGTGCTCCTATCGGCTAGGGGCTACATGCCCATAAACATACCACACATAGCAAAGTAAGAAGAAAACAAAAAAATACAGGACAAGGGCAGGTTCTCTGCAGATAAATACACCACTACACACTTCTAATGGGACATAATTGATGTTTGAGGGGGATTACTTTTGTTGGATGTCTTTCTAGTCTAATAAAAAAAAAGCATTAGAGCAGAATAGAAACAGACCAACAGCACATATTGTCTGATGACGGTAGGGAATTTAACTTTCAATTCCCCACTTCCTTTACCCCCCAGTGGTCCATCAGTGCAAGCTCATGACAGAGTCTCCACTGGTTCCAAGACCAGCTCCTGCTCAGCCTCTACCCCAGCTCCAGCTCCTGCCGCTTCCTCTGCTCCAACCCTAACACCACTCCCTGCTCCCGCCCCGGCCACGACTACAGCTCAGGCCCCGTCTCTGACCCCCGCGTCCACAGCTCCATCTGCTCCGACAGCCTCTGCACCAGCCCCAACAGCCAGCTCATTTCCCCCCTCCCCTAACTGCCGCATCCGAGAGGTCCACTGTGGGAGTCAGGTGCGGCTGGTCGTTATCGCCATCCGAGACATCACCAAGGGGGAGGAGATCACTGTGGACTACAGCCTGACAGAATGGGGAGAGAACTTGGTCAGTGCCTTTAAAGACAGATCCTACACTTCACACATATGTACCTTCCTTTGAGTATATGTATTCCCTCATCATTAACCCCCCAAAATATATATATTTTACGCTGTTAAACTTGGAATTTGGTAATATATCTTGCATTTAGTTGGTGTTGCTGATAGATTTGAACATTAGTATGGAACCTGCTAACACTGATATTTCCAGTGCAGCTTTATAGAGAAGTTGGAGAAAATAATGTCACACAGGAAGAAATTAGTTGTAGAAGAGGAAAATACATCTGAGAAGCTTCAATAGACCGCAACACAATGTATCCATAGCACTACTTATGCATGCTGTAGCTTTACCGTCTAATCTTGTAGTGTAATTTGTCTAACCTTAATTTCAACCTTAATAATAATCTCAACTCTAAACTTTCTAAATGTCTAATCCAAAACCTTGAAATGATCTCTCTTCAATTCTCTGCGCCCGTCTGTCCATGGCTACTTGGTCCTCATAAGTATAGAAATACATTTTACACACTGTGCATATCTCTGATGACTTCAGATAGGCAACCATATGTGTATTCACACACTGTTGATCAGCTTCATACACTCACTGTCTGTCGCGCACACACACACACACACACAAACACATACATATTCACACTACCCTTTGTGCACACATTCGTGCTACACACACAAAGCTAAGCAAGGCATGGGGTTACCATGGTGATGGCTGAGCTCCAGTTCTCTCTCTACCTATAGTGCTTTAGCAACAGTAACCATGGTTATTACATGACATCTGTTCCTTTAATGGATCTCATTAGATTGGATCAATTTACTCAACAAAATGATGATCCCAGAATCCGCTTAAGGAAATTAAATTGACGAAATTGAGAAATTGACATCAGAGGTTTAAGTGGGTCCACAGTTGCTCACAGTTCCTTCAAGGCCATATTAAATTTGGCTGAGATAAAGTCCCAAAACTGATATTTTTTAGGTTTCCGTTAATAGCTGTATCCGAGCCTGATTGATAACAGCCATGTATATCGCTTATAAGAGGTTGACAGTATTTGCAGGTCTCTTTTCACGTCTCCTGTTTGGCTTCTTAGTGGGAGATTTGGAGTCCTAATCAACCTCTGCGCTTATGACCAACTGTGAAGGGGTGTCCTCCTGCTTTTTGAGTGACAGCTCAGTCTGATTGTGATGGCAGACATTAATGAGCAGTGTGCCGGCTGTTTTAATGTGACTGCTTAATGTCCCACAGGGTTTCCGTGGCACTGTGTCTCCAGCGCAACATGAGTGTAACTCTGACTCTGAGAATAACAACAATATCAAAAAGGTAAGAGAAAAACACCACATTTTCCCTAACACATGCACAGTTTGACTGACAAAACATCAATTTTATAATTTTAAGAAGTGACAGCAAGACAATGGACACCAATTGATGAATTAAATCTACTCAGTGTACACTACCTGCTCACTTCTTAACAGCAGACAGAAACAGTCAGAGACTACGTGGTGAACATAGTGGAGTATTTAGCAGCTAAAGACACAGATATTTCCCCTCAGGAGTTTGTAAAGACCAAATGTTTGACCTAAGGGTCCAGTTAGACAAAAACATGGCTCAAATGAATAGCTAGATTACTATGTTTACTTAAGAAGTTGATATTAATGTCATTGTTATCTTTTCACCTGCCCCAAAAATATGATTTAGTTCAGGTTTTAGATTATTGCCTCCAAATTCAACCTGACTTATTTGGTTTCTTTGGAAACTTTATGATCTTCACTAGAATCTAAAAACTGTGATTGCCACACTACAAAACAGTGGTATTAAAGAAGTTAAGTAAATGTATTTTAGCGAAGAAAAAAAAAAACACTGACAGAACCTTCACTGTATGAGGAAATATTTTAAATGTAGTCAATACATGTATTGCATCTGATATTTATTTATGCTCTGCGATGCGTTTCTCACAAGAATTGTAGCCAAACATCTCTGCAGTAAAAATCAGCACTGCCTCTGTACAATACAAACGGAATATTAGTGAGCAAATGTAGTGGTTGTGATGCGCTGCTGTGCCTGCAGGATGCCACCTGTCTGGATGTGGGTGGACAACACTGATGTTGGACTCAACATAATCATTATCATCAAGTCTTCCTCCCCCTGCTCTGGATAATTGTTTTATTATGCGTATTAATGATACAAGACGTCATCGAGTGTAACTTCTTTAAAGTAAAACCCCATAAGTAACGTAACCTGCTTATGCTTAGTGTCATTGTGCTGTCTGTCTGTCTGCCTTCTTCCACACACTGAATGCTCTGGTAAGGAAACAAAGCAGCAATCATTTATCACTTGCGCGCAGACAATTCACTGTTGATTCTCTTGCCCACCTTGTGCTTATTGCTTTAAAATGTTACGACTCTCCTGACTGTGCATCTGATTAAACTGGTGAAAGTTTTAACGCATCTGTGCTGTAATGTCAGTAACAATGTTCAGACTGCGCTGTGATGGAGCCAATCTGTGACATGGTGGTGATATTTTTTGTGAACAGTGGTGATTTGGTGGGTAGTCAGTTTAAGTACCCAAGTGCTTAGTGACCACTGTTGTTAAGGAAAAACACCTCTGGGCAGCTGGTAGGTTTTTATCTCCAGATAATTATCCCAGAGGTTTTATATATACTTATTCACTTAAGTGTTATGAATGCTATGCTCAAATAAACATATACAGGTATACATAATACAGGTTTGAAAAAGTTACAGAAAAGCAATTATATATACAGTGGAAATCACTGATAGTGATCACTTTAGATTATTATTATTATTATTACAACTGTTTCTTTTTCTTTTCTTTACTTCTCATGCAGGTAAATGACATGTATATTTATTTTATTATATGGCTCGGAGCGCCTGTCATGGGCAGCCCACTCTGACATCTCTCCACTTAGTGCATGTATAGGTCCTGTTTGTGCATGTGTGTGTTCGGACCTGTGTGTAATTGACAACAGAGTGAAAAATTGAATTTCCCCTCGGGGATTAATAAAGTATATAAAATTCAAAAAAAAAGAAGAAGAAGTTATCGTGTGCCAAATAACACATTTGATTAAACCAGACTGTTAGAATATAATTATCATTAGTCTCTAACTAAAAAAGCCATGTGAATAACTTATATTTATAAGTGAAATATAATAATTATTTTATAAAATAACTTTAAATTAAATTGAAAATTCATACATTTTATTCCTATGGTCTAAGGCAGTCCAAAAATATTAGCGAACACAAACAACTCTCCCCCAAATTCAAAAACTGAATAAACTTGCTAAAACCCAAATTTGTGATGTCATAAGACATAAAGTCTGGAGCTGCTCCGTAGATAATTAATATTGAAAGATGTTCCAGATGTCACTCAGAGCACCCATCGGAATGTTCTGAGTATATGGGTACATTTTCTGTTTAAGAACACTACAAGAGAAAAAAGATCATTTGGGTCTAAAATGAAAAAAAGCAGGTCCACAAAATCAGACTCCAATTCATTGTGTATGAAGCAGCTCCAGACTTTATACCCCTATGACATCAGTTTGAAACTTCCCTGGTTCTAGAGTAAGTCATGTTAATCCTAGGCCATGGAAATAACAAATAAGAATACTTAATTTATGTTGTGAAAATTTGCATGAAGGACTAAACTGGCATTTAAATACAGATCCACACAAATGTTCTCTGAGTGCTTCCTGGGCATCGGTATTGCCCCCATAAGAAACGCTTTTTTAAAGTTAAAAAAAGAAAATTGATCTATCATAGTTTTTTTCTCCATATGTCGTCATGTATGAAAAGACCCAAAACGAACACTGCGAGTGGACTACTTGATTCCTAAAAGTTAATTATTGAAACAGCATTTATATGAGAATAATTCTGTCTTAAGCTTTTTGATCCATATATACATAAGTGGCTGATCACTGTAACTTAACTTGTTACAGTAAAAATCATTTGAATGCACCAAAAAGTCTTAATCTCAAATGTAGTTTTCTTTGACAGCCCAATAATAGTGCAAAAAAAGTCTCTGGACAACAGGTGATATGTTCTTTTTTTCCCCCCACCCTGTCACTGTCTCTCACTTCCAGGAGGATGAGCCTCTCTCTCTGACAGCCCAGCAGCAGCAGCGGCAACAGCAGCAGCAGCAGCAGCAGCAGCAGCAGGAGTACGTCACCCCCTCTTGGTCCCTCTCCCCCTCTTCCTCCCCCATCTCCCACTCTGACGCCAGTGACTCAGACGCTGGAGATGAAGACAACACCAGCCCCCGCGGACGTGCACCACGCCGGCGCAAGAAACGGCGCGGCACTCCCTCAAAGAAAAAGACCACCCATCGAACACCATCAGGGCGGCCACCGCCAGTCTCCCCCACCAGCATTCCTCATCACAACCGTCCGCTTTCTTTATCCCACCCTCCAGCACAGTCCTCCCCTCCCTGCTCGTCCTCCTCTTCCTCTTCAGTTAAGCCTGTGTTCAAAGCTCCAGCTCCACTGGGCTCCAACACCAAAGGCAACGTCAACATAAATGTCCCCAGAGGAGGAGTATCCATAGACTCCATGCGCCAAACCTGTGAGCACTGTGGACGCCACTTCCGCTCCCTGGGTCGCCACTTGGATAAACACCATGCCCACCAACCTGAAGTGTGCTCTGCCCTGGTGGAGCGCTACACACAGATGCCCCGTCTGCATGTACAGAACAAAAACCCTACCACAGCTCACACACACACTTCGCAGCATCCAAAGTCGTCACAAGCCGTAGGACAGAGCCGCAGTTCAGATCTTTCACAGATTGGCGTCCAGGACCTCTCCATGCCTCCGCCCACTCTGACAGCAGCTAACCAATCCCCTACCTCCTCTGGAAGAAACTCCACTCCACCTGTGCTGACGCCTCCACGAGGACAGAATGCAGTGCCTGTGTCTGTCCTGAAGAGAAGCCCACCCCCTGTGGCTGTGACGCAGTCCAGGAAGGGAGCAATGAGGAGGCTAAAGACAGAAAGACAGGAGGAGGAGGGAGAGGACGAGGAGGATGAAGACGAAGAAGATGTGGAGGTCGTGGAGATAAAGAGGCCCAAAGAGGAGGAAGACGTTGAGGTGGTGTGCCCTCAGCCCTTCAGCAGTAAGCTGTCCAAAGAGATGGAGCCACCAAAAGAAGAAGAAGATGAAGAAGATGAGGAAGAAGAGGAAGAGGAGGAGGAGAATGGAGTGATGGAGGTGGAAGATGAAAGTGGGACAGAGGATAAGGAAAAGGACTTGCTGAGGTAACTTGAGGTCTTTGCCTGCTTTGTGAGCAAATTTGAGAGAAGGGCTGTAACTAACTATTATTTTCATTGTTGATTTATCAATTAATAATTTTTTTCTATAAAATGTTTTGTCTAACCAACCAATCAATACCGAAAGATTTGATTTTGATTTGATTTGATTTTTTATTATTGTGTCATGCACCAGAAGTGCCCAGTCCGAGTGGGCTTACAAGACACCAAAAAAAAGAAGAAACAAATGACAGCAAATGAAAACCAGATACCAGGCATTAGAGCAATTAAACATATAAACCATCCTGATGCTTTTTCCAGGCTTCACATACAAAATTAGCAAGCTTAAAGACATTAAAATTAAACAACCAGTTCATTCTATCATCATCAGAGCACCAGAGAATTTCTGGGATTTTACCAGACATTTCGGTAAATATTGGAGTTCTCAGTTCATCATACAAGGGACAGTATAAAAGAAAATGTGATTCACTTTCAACCAAAGATATTTAGTTTAAATGATGATAAAGAAAAGCATTAAATTCTCACATTTGAGATGCTGGAACCAGTGATTGTTTGCCATTTTTGCTTTAAATAGATGATAATTTGATTATTAAAAAAGATGAATTAAGAAAATAATCAGCAGATAAATGTATTATGAAAATAACTGTTAGTTGCAACCCTAAAACAAACAACTAAAATTGCAACTATACACACAAGTCATCCCAAAGTTCACCTCAAAAACCTGCTGGTCTCTGTTGTAACATGATAGCTGGTGTATAAAAATTGGTACAGTTAGATTGTAGGATAATGTAACAAAGTACCACTAAATATAGTATGTAATAAGTGTGTTTTCTTTAGTGTATTATCACCTAAAATTAAGAATTGTTGTGTTTTTGTTACCTCAGAATGAACCGTTTAGCTGAGTGGAGATTGCCATGTTGCATCACCATGTTTCTACAGTGGCCCAGAATGGACAAACCAAACATGTTAGTCCAACTAGAATTGGTCCAAATTCAATTTCTCAAAGTCAGACTAACGCACCCAGATAATGTGATCGAAGTTGAATTACTTATGCATTTATACAGTCAGTTGACCCAAACTGGCCTAGGCGCTCTGTGCATGCTCCGCAGTTTCCGCCCGAGGCTTTGACTTGGAAGTCAAATAGCATTAAATGCCTTTCAGAAGAGGAAGCCAGCAACAATCTGTGGAGTTTTTGGAAGGATGAAATGTACAGAGCCGTAAAGTTGTCCACCATGGTACACATTTGCTGCTCGCTAACTGTAGCTAACTTGTTTGGTCTGTGTCGTAATAAGTCAACCAGGAAAAAGGTCCAGTACTAACAAGCTGAAAGGGGGCATATTGCTACCTATCGCAGTGGAGTCGAACATACTCCAGTCAATAAAGCAACTCCCCTCCCGTGCTTGCATACTGGGCCAAGGACAGTAGTCCCATTTAATGGCTTAGTAACTGTGCATGTAAAAGTACTGACTGGTTCTAGAGAGGGCCGTTCGCATTTTTGCATCATGACGACATACAACACATTAAACATACACAGAAACACGACAACGGTCAGCTTTGTCATATGTTATTTTTATTACAGTAGACAATAATCTCACCCTTAAGGTCAAGATAGCAGTAAAAAATATGGATAAAAAGTGATAAGATTAAGTGGGACATTATTTGAGGATAGCTGAGAAGGTAATTTTCTCCACATAGGCAAAGAACGACCCCACATCTTTTAGATTTTCTTGAAGAGCCTTAAGTGTACATTTGGATTTTTTTAAAGCTGTAAATTACTGAGATCTCCTGTATTCATAAAGTGTGGGAAGGTGGTGTTGATGATTTCCATCTCATTAGTATCTGATATCTAGCCAGTAATGTTACAAAGGCTACCAGATCTGCTATGAGCCCAGGCAAAGGCAACTCAAGGAAAAAACCTCCTGAACGTCTGGTTCTTTAGTTAGCAGAAAAAAAAGGTGAGCAAACATTAGCTGACCGTCCCTATCAAGCCGAACAGCACGGGAGAAACACTGATTTGTAACGTGACACTGCTTTATTCAGTATTTTTACTGATTTAAATCACCTGGCCTGTTAGTTAGTGAGAGGGAGGAGACAACTACGGGAAATTCGGCTCATGCTAAAAAACCTCTTGAACGTCTGATTAAAAAAAAAAAAAGGTGAGCACACATTAAGTTACCAAAGAAAATAGGTGCACATTTGTAAGTACCAGGCAAGTGGACTGTCTGCAGTGTGCTGAACAATATTGGAGAAACACTCATTTGTAACGTGAAACTGATTTATTTAGTGCTTTTAACAGTTTAAATCGCCTGGTCTGTTAGTTTTGGAGAGGAAGAGGCCTCTGTGGATAACCACTCCCAGTAAAAAGCTCCTGAACAGTGAACACTGAAGAAACTAATCAGAAAAAGTTTCAGATGGTGCAAGCTGTGATCCTCATTGCTAGCTGCCACTACACCCCTAAAACTTACACTAGACCTAAGTTGTTGTAAGTTAACTGGAATTAATACTATTAGAATGAACATATGAACTAATTGTTCACCATCTGTCTTTTTTCAGTGGGTCAGGGCGTCACCACATGCTGCCCCTCCTCTCGTCCTTGTCCTCTCTGGTGCTGTACCTTCGTCGACTTCAGCACTCGGCCTTCTTATCCCTGTCTCGGCAGCTACAATCAGCAGAGGCCTGGCGCCTTCTGTGCCACTCCAGCCTGGCTCTCCTCATCCTTTACAACCGACGACGCGAGTGTGAGGTCTCCAAGCTGTCCATCGCCGAATATCGTGCTCGTGTCACTCCCCAGTGCCCTGTTCCTGTCCCACCTGGTGCCCCTCCAGCACTTACTCCATTGGAGGCCTCCCTGTCCCCCTTTGAGCGCCTGGTGCTTCCTCACCTCCCTAGAGTTGGGGTCCAGGGTAAACGTGGACGAGTCCAGCCCCTTATCCTCCCCCCTCACTGCGAACCCTGCCTGGAGCTCCTCCTGCAGACACGGCAGGATGTGGGAGTTGACCCTGCAAATCCGTATGTCTTCGCCCGGCCCTACCACTCCCCTGCCACTCCTCTGCGAGGTACTGACCTCCTCCGCAGCCTAGCCCGCTCAAGTGGTACCCGCAATCCCCGTGCTCTGACCCAGACCAGGGTTCGCCGAGAGGTAGCTATACTCACCCAGCTGCTGCTACTGGGAGAGGGAGAGGAACCCGGGCAGCCTGGAGGCAGCGCTGTGGAGAGGCTAGAGCACTTCCTGGAGAGAGAGTACCATGTGACACAGAACTGTGCCGGAATTGGCCAAGACCCAGGCCTGATGGGCAGAGTGGGCAGAGTGGTGCTTTGTGGAGAGAGAGATGGAGTGCTGTTCAGAGGAATGAGCCTGAACCACATCTGCCTGGAGCTGGATGGTGAGCTGGCTGAATGAATGAATGGGACTGATGTCTTTTTCTGTTGTCCAAGACGAGCTGTATCATCCCTCCTTTTATGGTGTCAAACATCCCCTGGCTGGAAAAGGATTGTGTCCCTTCCTCCAGTTGTTCTAGATGTTTGTGTGTAAGGAGGAGGTGTTTGATAGGAGAGCACGGAGAGTAGTGACAGATTAGACTAATGAGGTTCTGCTCTTTCTTTTCCAGTTATGTCAGGAAATTCTGCGGACTCATACTCAGAAGGAGAGTCTGAAGGGGAACAGGTGAAGGAGAAGCTTGAAGCGCCAGCCCCTGCTCCTGCTCCGAACCCTACACCTACTCTGCTCTATGTCAGAAAGGGCAAGAACAACGGACGGGTAGGACGACCCAAGAAGCTCAAGAACATCCAGCCACCCCCTCCACCTCCTCCACCTCCACCCGCAAATCGCAGGAGAGGCTCAGGTCAGCCCAAATCAGGTTTGTTTGGGTTCAAGTATAAGTGCAATTGCCCAAATGAACAACATGGAGAAAGATGAATGAAACTGTGCAGGTGAGATTTAAAACACTGCACCCAGAGACAAAAGTTAAAATAACCAACGGGGAAAAAAAAGATAATCAAAATGTGGAAAGAGCAAGGAGAAAACTAAGAATAGAGGACAGTTTTGTGTGTGTGTGTGTGTGCGTGTGTGTGCGTGTGTGTGCGTGTGTGTGTGTGTGTCTAAGGAGAGGGAGGTGAAACAAGATTTACAACATGGGCAGTTCAAGCCATTTGCTTCATCAGACAGACTCCAAGTCAGTATTTGAAGGTGAAGCACAAAGCGTACTGGTACATGTTTATCCCAGCAGGCAAAGTTCACTGGTCAAACTGAATAAAAGGACACTGCTGAGCACACAGAAACAAAAACTTCAGAATTTCCAAAGTTCTCCATGGTGCTTCTTCTTGGGTGATGTGGACTGATTTGCAAATGTTACTGTCATGGTTAGGATATCTTGAAAGATGCTCACTATTCTTCATAGAAATGCTTCATAGATAAAGACATTTTCGATATACAGTGACTGTTGGTTATTTTTTCGATCAATTGATTAGCTGTCTATCAACTGTCAGAGAATACTAAATAATGTCTGCACACTTTCTAATAGTCTTCGGTGACATCCTCAGATTTCCTTTTTTTTCCAACTACCAGCACAATACCCAAAGTGATTCACTTTACTGTCATTGCAGACAAAGAAAACCAGCAAAATTCACAATTTAGACATTAATGAAGTGAAGAATGTTAGTGACTTTGTAGTGGATTGAGAATGAATTACATCAAATTGGATGTGGCCTAGATCTTCACGGTTCAGTATAATGTGTCGTAACCAGTGGCATCCCCAAGGTGGGGCCTGGGGGGCCATGGCCAGTCTGATACAATTGCTGGCCCCCCGCACCACGAGTCCCCTTAAACTTGAGAAGGCTTGTTCCCAGTAAATGTTCTCCCACTTACAATCAATCTAAAGCTGAATATTTGACTTTTTAAGGGAAAGGACAACCAGCCTATCTGAAGAACAATCAATTGCCTAACACATTTATAGATATGAAACACATTAAATCAGGATTGTTTTGGAAGTCAAAATGTTAACAGTTCAGGTATTAGTCTATTCACATCAGATAACTAGTAACATTAACTGTAAAATATGAAACCAAAGTATATCAGTATGTGATTCCTTAACTCTTACTGTGACAGTCTTTAATTAGTCAGTATACTTCAAAAACATAATAGAGTTCCTGAATGGCTTTTGGATTTTGAGATTTTCAGTGGCTCCCTCTGGCCACCTCAATGAAAAATTTCTTGGGGCGACACTAACTGCACTGTTTGAAGAAAATTGTCACCCCTAGTTCTAAAATTGTTATTAAAGATAATCACTGCTTCCTCGCTTATTGACTTGAGGGCAGAGGGCAAACTGATCTGAACCTCAGGCATCCAAAACCATGAAGCACGTACAATACATTTTCAAACAGAACTTGTGAATTAGATTTAGTTTAAACTCATGACAACACTGTTGTCAGGCAATAAGTACCAGAAATGGTTACAGTATCATGCAAGGGAACAAGACAAGCAGTAAACTACAGTTTTCATCTGTCATGTCAGTATACATCAGAGCCACTGAATTTGGAATTAATAGCCCACATTTATACAGTAAACAAGTAAAAAGAGACCTACTCACAGGCCCCAGTTGTTAGGAATCAAGCAGCCTTGGACTAATTTGCTAAAACATGCTGGAATCTGAAAAGTACAACTCAGAGTTCTTTTGAACAGAGTGGATATAGAGTGAGTCTGATGGTCAGGGAGGGTTCACTTCCCTTATGCCCAATGAGAGAAGCTGTTAAACATGGGTATTGGATTCATCTCTCCTCCTCTATAGGAAAACGAGGCGTCCTGAAGCGTCCCTGGTCAGAGGCGGAGCGTGCGGCAGTCGAGGAGCACCTGACCCAAAACATCACAGAGCTCCGAGTCCCTGCGAAGGCTGACTGTGAGCGCTGCCTGCAGCAGTGTCCCCTGCTGGTCAGCAACCACCGCGACTGGCGAGCCATCAAGTTCTACTGCCACAATCGTATTCAGCTGCTGAAGAAAAACCAGCGGCGCGAAAGTGAGCCCCAGCCCCTCACTGTCTGCTGAGGAGGAAGAGTGTTCAGGGGAGGCAGGGAGGGGCTGGAGAGGGAGGATGTCTTGTGTGTTGCAGCTGATCAGAGCAGATTCTCAAATGGTACCCTCCTGCCCAGGAAATGCACTAATTTTGAGAGGACGGTCCAAAATTTCACTCTTCTAATAGCACGTTTTTTTTTGTTGTTTTTTTTGGTTGTTTTTGTTTTTGTTTTGTTTTGTTTTGTTTTTTTTTAGCTAATTTGACACCTAATGGCATTTTTACTTTGAGCCACACAGAACAGAAATCTGAATTAACTTTTTGCTGCTCTTAAAAAAGGTCTTAAAAAATGACACTAGAGTCTTTATGGTGCTCCTGGTTTGAGGGTTGTCAAAAGCAGTGCACTTGGATGGGTGCCGTTTGAGACATGCCTTGGGGGACTTGGGGGACACTGGCCGCAGCCTGTGTTGTGTTGTATATGGACCTTTTTATTTCTCTGCTTCCAAAACAGTTACACTAAACTGAAATGTAAACAAGGGAGGCATTTGAGCCCCGCAGTGTTGTTATATGAACGTCGTGAAGTAGCATTAGTGTTTTATGCACTTGGAGACGTTAATAGGACAAATGGCCTGTGCTTGGGTCACACTTTTCTTAATAGTGGCTATATAACTAGAGTAGGCCTAACTACTGTTAACTTAGAATAATAACCAGATCTTTCCTCAAGCAAGCTAGTTCTTCTTTTCATACAGCTGACTGTGCAATTCTGACAGTGGTTTCATTATATTTGGATCACCATTAACATGTAAGGTACTAGGTGATGAATAAGTTACTCTTTTACAGTTTTATGAAGTTTTTTTTAAGTGGAACACAAGATTACAATGGAGATGAAGAACTCCAGAGTGAGGGTTTCATGAGAGAGACAAAAGATCTCAGAATGTTACAAAGTTATCTATGGATACCCAAGATGTTCGGTTAAACCACAAAGTCCAGAAACATGAGAGCTGTTTGGAAGACCCATTGCGTTGGACGCAAGATGTCGACAGCTACCATTTCCCCCCTGAGGAACAGTATGTTCTCGTTTCCTATCGTTTGTTGTTTATTTCTGCCTGTTGCACATTTGTTATTCAAAGCAGTAAAAAAGGTGCTATAGGCCAATAAGCTGGATATCACTTTATACAAGGAGAGGAGTTTTCCCTTGGTTATTTTTAGAAGTTTCTCAAAAAGTGGGCATTTATCAGAGATGTGATTGTTCTGTCACCACGTTTGTTGCATTGTCTGTGTCGTCTTTCCCAATGGCTAGAGCTCCTCTTGTCCTTTCCCAGCCACACTACACGGTTTGCAGCTCGACCAGATTTTTGGCTTCTCTTCGGCGTTGCTGAGACTCTGCGTCCATCGGACTAAAACCTCAAGACAGATACTTGAAGTTATTTAAACCTTTTGCAGAATCTTTATGTTCTTTCTCGCTCTAGCCTTGCCAGTTACATTGTACATAACAAATATATTATCATTATGCTAACTGGTTGTTTGTGCTAGGCTATATGTAGCTTTTTCCATTTCCGAGTTATAGCGATCTGTAAATAAGCCTGTTTGTAAATACTCCTCAGAGAAACAAAGAAAAAACACAATGTATGACATGCCTTGGTTATTGTGTTATGTTTTTTCTTTTTTATAAGTCTTATAAAAATTTAAAGCTCTATGTTTTGTGCTGTGGTCATTTATGTCAGGGCCTTACTTTACCAAAAGTGAAGTGATTCCCTCTGATGAAAAGAGTGTAGTCATTTGTAATGTATTAAATTCTTGTTTTCAAGTTAAGTTACATGTTTGAGATCATGGTCAGGACTGCAGTATTTACAGTTTTGTCTCCTTCATGCAATTCACAACTTAAGACACTAGATGGAGGTGTTGGTTCATAAACTATAAACAGTTCTGGAAACTCATAGGAGAGACCAGTACCAAGGATACAGATTCCTTCTACAGTGACAGACTGTACCAGACCTGGATGGAAACCTGTTCAGTAGATATATTGCAGACTGCATGACTCATCTATAGATGACTGAGAAAGCAGCACAAGGTAATTTCATCAGCCTTTGGTCTCCATCCTGGTGAAGTAACCTCGTCTTCAGATCCAGTCTGTGACCTCTCAGATGAAAGCAAAACCCACTCTGAATTCATCTGCAGCAACAAAAAACTTCATGGCATCACTTTTGAGAGGGCCAAGGAGGGCAGCAATAATCATGTTCCTCTTAAGTATAAGCAGTGATTACCAAATTGTATTTCGAACCAAATTTTTACTTTTTAAAGTTTTACTTACTTTTCTAAATTTTTTAAAACTCAAATTAAAGATATAAACATATGTATTGTTGCTTTAGTAAAATGTAGCCTGTTTCATAATGAAAACTCCCTCTCCTGAAAGTGGTGTGATTCTTGTTGCAATGGACCTTTTCAGGGGCTGTTTCTGTAGGTGGGCCTGTGTGGGTGAAAACAGTTGACAATACAAAAACATATTTTGAAGAACTGGATGTTAATAGAAGTATAAAGACAGGATTTGTTTTTTGTTTTTTTAATTGTATAAAGACAGGATACCCCAAGGAGAGAAACTGGAATAACGTCATCATGACATCACTTCTAACAGCTGTGGGGGAACCTACATCTGTGAAATGGGCGTCCTGGTGGCTGTAACCTCACTGGATCGATTCCAGCTGCAACACAGTTTCCAGGGGGAAAAACTTTCATGTCCAGAACAAATGGGAGCAATTGCAGTCAAATATTATCTGTGCCCTCTAAGCTGAAAAACAACTGATAGGCAGGCCATACAAAGAATGACATCATCAAGACATCATCAGACTTGTCCTAACTGAATGCAACATGAGCAAGAAAATCTGTTCAGTTGATTGATTGATTGATTGATTGATTGATTGATTGATTGATTGATTGATTTCAATGGGTTGCATTAGGACCCAACTGCAGCACACAGGAAGCCAGAAACAGTTGGTAATAATGGTTAATATCATGACCCAGTGGGTACAGGGCAGGACAAGTGAACAGCACACAATACAGTTCAGGGTCCGTATTCACAAAGCTTCCTAGCACTAAGAACTGCTCCTAGTGACAAAATTCTAAGAAAATTCTTATAATTGTGACGTTTTCTTAGAATTTCCCCTTAAAGTTAAGACTGGGTCCTTGTAAAGATAAAAGTTATTCACAAAACATCTCAGACCTTAAAAGAGCTCCTAAGGGGAAACACTGTTAGGAGCAGGGAGGAGGACTTTTAAGAGGCTTAAGAGTTTCTTAAGTAGCAGAGAAAATGGTGGAAACACAAAGAGGTCAGAGAAACTGTCTCTAAACACAAAATGACAGAGAGTCTTGCATGAGTGGCAAAGAACAATCTGGCAACAAGTGACCTTGATGCCTGGGTACATATACTAGCTGTGAGTAATGAGGAACAGGTGAACCGAGTTGCCCTAAAGCGGTGGGCATGACTGGTGCTGAGGCACTAGTCTAGGGTGACTGGGAGCTGGGTGACTGGGCATGCAGAAAAGAGCTGGTGACCAAGAATGCATAAGTGTGACTTTGATTTTAATGGACAATTTAATTTCTGTGAAAGAAAAATACTAATTCATTCAAGACAGTGAGTGCTTACATAAAAGAAAAAGTCAGAATAACACATTAAAGCTCTGAGGCTCATTTCCATTGTGGTCCATTGAGGGGTGGAGGTTGAACAAGTGAGGGGTACAAGATGGCACATCTGACATGGGAAGAATGGAACACAAAAGCATTAATTATAAAAACAATAATGCAATGCAATGCAATCGTGACCTTTGCCTACACTGTCAATTCATCAAGTTAACTGTTCATTCATTATCCATAAATACAGAACCAGAAAAATTACTAAGGAGACGCCATGTTATCAGACATAATATCCTACTGTGAATATCCTCTTAGCCAATTCTTCAGCACCAGCTTGAAACTTCCTAAGCTGCTTATGACTTTAAGAATCTATGCAGATTCACTGCCATAGGCTATACACAAAAGTTTCCTTCCCCAGTTTACTCTTGAACATGCAAGACACAAAATCAGTAAACTGCACCTAGTAGAATAGCTGTGAGTATCCTTCACCTGTATGAAATCATTTTTTTTAGGTACTCACGAACAGCATTGTCTACAATCTTATGTACCATGCACAGCTCTATCTGAGAGACACTTTCCTGTACTTTACACCTCCTAAGACTGTGAAAATGAGACAGGTCATGGTGAGGTGAGATGAAGTTAACCCTAACTACCCTAATGAGAGAAGTCTGAAGTCTGTTTTTAAGGCACGAAGTTAACCCATAGTACCATGAACAGCAGGCATAGTCAACATAAGGCTGGACAAGAGCTCCTGTCACGGCATCAGTGCTTTCCTGTCCAAAAACTTTGAAATTCTGGATAAGAAACTTGTTCGATTGTTTTGTTTTTTATTTGAATCTTTTGTTTGGAACGAACTGGTCAAAGCTTTGCCTGGGACGGTGTCAAAGCTACAGGCAGGGCTCAGTGGATGGCTGTAGAAAGATCCAGGAGGCCTGTCTGAAAATGTAATTCACAGATATTAAGATATGCTGTATATGGGCGGATTATCGGACAGTGGGCCCCTGGGCACAGATATGCAAAGGGCCCCACCAGCTCTCCTGCATACAAACAAGTCACACAGACTCTGTAGTTGTTATGCATCTTTTTGTGGCTTTATTTCTTTGTGGTCATTTTGTGTGTCCATGTGGTTGTTATGTGTATTTTCATAGTTGTTTGGGTCTCTTTAAAGGAGAAGTCTGGTATTTTGCACTTTGAGCCCCATTTCTAGGTTGTTTATGATGAAACAGAGTGGTTAAGACAACTAAGGTTAATAGTGATGAGAATTTGGCTTTCCCCTGCCTGGCTTAACACTGCTGCCTATGGCCATGTGTAAACCTGTCCTAAAACCACCCTAAACATTTGTTTTCAAAGCCATGAAACTCACAGAGTGGTCAGTGGTGTTCGCTGATGTTCTGACATAAGAATCGTAGCAAACTGTGGTTTCCGTGATGATTTATTTGACATTTTGTCTAATCCATTGGTTTTCTATAGAAGCCTCATTGTCCGTTATCTGCCACCGGAAACGGAAAGGGGGTTGTTTACAACAAGGTTGTAGTCACTGTAGTCTTTTAGCTCAGCGAAAGTGCCGATTCGAAAGTGCTGTGTGCGCTCCTGGAGGAAGAACGAGAACGAACGAAAACGTTTTGTAATAAGTTTAAACAACTGCACAATGGATTTTGAAAGGTGGATTCTGGATGATGACACATTCGAAATTGATTTTGACAGCCGTGGTTACCGATCTGAACCGGAGTATACCTTCTTCTTCTGCTTCTTTTCTGTGTCCCATTACATTGCAATGGTTTCCTGCCAGTTGGTGACACCCACGTAAAGGAGCATTATCGGCATCAAGTGGGCTGGAGTGTATAACGCTTCAGGGTCAAACAACGATCAAGCGGAAGTTTACACATGGGTTTGAGGCAGCTGAAAAAAATAGCTCCACAATCGAGATAATAGCGAAAACACGGATGGAAACCACAGTTTGCTACGATTTTTATGGCAGAACATCAACGAACACCACTGACCACTCGGTGAGTTTCATGGCTTTGAAAACAAATGTTTAGGGTGGTTTTAGGACAGGTTCACACATGGCCATAGGCAGCGGTGTTAAGCCAGGCAGGGGAAAGCCAAATTCTCCAAAAATGAGCAGTCGTCACTATTTTGATCTTAACCACTCTATTCCATCATAAAAACCCAGAAATGGGGCTCAAAGTGCAAAATACCGCACTTCTCCTTTAAGTAAGTTTGTGTCTTATTGAGGTTTGTCTTTTTTTGTTCTTTTTGTGTCTCTGTGGTTATTTTGAGTCTCTACCTGGTTGCTACGTGTTAATTTGAGTGACATTTTGCAGGTGAAGGCCAGGGGGCCCCTTGCCACTGTGGACACCTGGGCTTGTATCTGGTAGGTCTGTTCAGTAATCCATCTATGATACTATGCATGAACAAACAAACAAACAAAACAATGTAAAGACTCATACAAAGGGAATCATTTTCTTATTTCTTATTTTCTCCTTATTTTCTGTCCTCAGGACTTTTATAAAAAGGTAGCAACCAGGTACCAGACTGTAAGCAGCAGGCATCTAAGAGACACAATGCCGAAAAAAAAGAATAAAAAAAATGCAATTATTGAGGCGAAACGCCAGGCGAGAGGGGATCTGGGGTTGGCTTTTGCTTTCACTTCCACTGGCCAGCATTTATAAACAGTAAACATCCTCCAGTCCATTCTCATTCCCAACTTGTCAAGCAGCACCACCTTTTGAGTGATCTCTGAATCAGACACACAGAGGTACCTTTCATGGCGGTATCAGGATCAGGATCAGGATAAACTTTATTGTCCCTTGTGGGAAATTTGTTGTAGACAGTCGTGCTACATAAGCTGCAAACAACATAACAAATTAAACAGACTCACAAAAATGTCAGACAATAACAAAAAAAAGGAAGGTCAGCAGTCGTAATGTCACAGTGTTACACAGTATTGCACATTTCCCGGGGAACTGCACCAAAATGATGCTATTACATCAAGAATCATTAGCACCATAAGTAGTCAACAAGAAAAGTGCTAAAGTGCTATCAAAGATCCCACCAGGTATGATACACACCAGGCAGTGGCAGTTGTTGATACAACGCGCAACAACTTAACTTGTCTAGTACAGCTTTGTCAGTAAACGTCGATGCATAGAGGCACTCACCACCCGCCAGCTATTTCTGATGCTGCATGCAACTACTGTAGTATAAAGAGTGAGAAAGGTCATATAGGGCAGGTGGGAGATGCGGTGGATGGGTAAAGTCATTGGAGTTATTTTAATAACAACATAATGTGCTAGTATGTGTAGCATGCTACAGTAGACATATATGTCACTTGACATACGTACATGACATTAGTAACAGCCGTCCTTATTTCAGCCAAGCCACAATATGTTTTCTAACCACATGCTTTTTAAAGGAAATAAAAGTAAAAATGAGGTGTTTTGTGTATGTTGTCTGTTTATTTTAAAAAAGACAGAAAACAGAAATGTATTTTGAAAAGAGACAATGCTTGTTAGTGTAAACTGACACAATGTCCTGGAATGTCAACAACAGACGCAAGAGGATACCAACTGCATCATATTTTGACATTTAGGTCCACTGACAAAGTGGTGGTGTTTGTTGTTCCCCTCGCTATTATGATTTTATGATTATTATTATTACAGAGTTAGTAAAACAAAAACCACTAAGAGCTTTTGACTGGGATTGTGAAACTCCCAGGATTCCCTGAAGATGAACTGACTGCTGAACAGCTTCAATCACTGTGTTGGGTCCTGTGTGTTTTAAGGTGCTATCTTCTGTTTTCTCTGTACTTTTTAAACATAACACACAGTTTTTACAATCAAATCATGATAAGCTCCTCCAGCAGCAGCACTATACCTGGTGACTGCCTAACAGGGAGTGCTGTTCACACAGATGAAGCTGAAGAACTCAAGACCTCTTCTCATCTGCTTCTGTTTTCTGTGTTTTCACAAGGAAAAAAATGTTCTCACTCAAAGCTGTCAACAAGGTGAACACAAAAGAAAAGCAAGGGCTGCAACAAAATGCAGTGAGTGTCACTGATTTTGTTCATAATCAAACTCTAATAACTGTCTGAGCTCCATGATGTCATTTTCATCATTTAAATGTAAACGCTTTAGGCGGCAACAAAATCAGCTCTCAAGGACCTTGGCATTCAAGATATTCATGAATTTCTCTATTAAATGTCAGTACTTAGCTTTCAGAAGAGACTGAAAGGAAGGTGTTCATATTTAGAAATATTGAGAGAATATTGTCAAAGATTGTTGACTACAGTTATTGAAATATCTATAATTCTGTAATATATACATAATATATCATTTTCAAGCAGTGTATCAATACTTTAGAAACTCCAAAGGACGGGCTGCTATTTTTCCTTTAGTCCAGAAGATGGTGGTAAAGGGCCAAAATGAACCATCATCACATAATCAGACTATGTCAATTACACAGACAAAGAATGTGTGGGTTGATATCACTAAAGGTGGGACTGTGTGGCTGCAAACACGACAGACTGAGCAGCTGCACAACTACTTTTAAATAAACTTGACATTTTACAAAATGCTCTACATGCATCATGCTGAAGAGCATGATGTTGTATAAACACTCCTCGGTGCAGGATATCAGTAAGATGTGTCTAATAGTTTGTGTAGTAATTGAAGTCTTTGTGGTTTGATTGCTGGGTCCTCCTTATAGTGTGTCATAATGTCCTTGAACAAGAGACTCAGCCCCAAACACCTTCAGATGAGCACGTCTGAGTTTACTGTACTGTATTGTGTAAGTGGGAATGAATGTGGAGCATTTTAAAGCTCTAACTGTTTTCAGGACAAACCTGCCATATTAATGCAGGATAGCTACTCGCCTACAGGTGGGAGATTGACCAGCTGGTGGCCTGGTGCAGGCTGAACAACCTGGAGCTCAACGCTCTTAAGACAGTGGAGATGGTTGTAGACTTCAGGAAGAACCCAGCCCCGCCCACCCCCATCACCCAGGACCTCAAGTGGGAGTTGAACATCAGCTCCCTTATAAAGAAAGCACATCAGAGGATGTACTTCCTGCGGCAGCTGAAGAAGTTCAGCCTGTCAAAGACAATGATGGTGCACCTCTGCTCTCTACTCATTGAGTCCATCCTCACCTCCTCCGTCACCATCTGGTACACTGCTGCCACTGCCGAGGTCAAAAGCAGACTGCAGCGTATCATTCGCTCCGCTGAGAAGGTGATTGGCTGCAATTTGCCCTCCTTCCAGGACCTGTACGCCTCCAGGACCCTGAGGCGTGCAGGGAAGATTGTGGCTGATCACACACTGCATTCTGTTGATTTTGCACATCTGTACTTTGCACAACTATTATTTGCACACAACCCCATTCAGGTTATACATATTTACAGTGTACATATTTCTTATACTTTTTATATTCTATTATTATTATTATTTGCATTCAGATTTTATATGTAATTGTTCATAGTATTTCCTTTTTATACATATGCTTCTAATTACTCTATATATTTTTTTATGTATTCCTTGTATGTGAAAACCTACTTGGCAATAAAATCAATTCTGATTCTGATTCTGAAATATCCACTGTAATACCATAATACCATAACATCCAGCATCTACTGAGTTAAGTCTTTATTTAGGGTCAAAAGTCAGGAACAGCAACTCTGGCTTTAAAGTCTTAAAGGAACAGTTGACCCCAAAATCAAAAATACACATTTTTCCCATAGACTATAAAATAATGGACGTAGTCATCGTGACGTCACCCATCCGTTTCTGAAGAGTGGATTTGAAGCTCAAAATACTCCGCTCTGGACGTCGCCATCTTGGCAGTGCCTGACTCTGCCCAACTCCCAGACAATCAAAAATGGGCAAAGAGGTGGGCGAAGGAAGCCTGGTTGCCTAAACACGCCCACCTCGCTCGGCGCTGCTAAGTTAGCTAAGGCTAACAAGCTAGGCTAACAAGCTACGCTACTTTGGCTAGCCCTGTGGTGTTGTCTGCTCCCGCTTGGTGCCAGCTCCCCTGCAGCTCCCTCACGAAACTTGAGGTAAGTTGAGTTTAGCTTAAACTAACGTTATACAACAAACCTTGAAACAATGATTCAGCTGTTATCTTAAAAAAAAAAAAAAAAACGCTTCAACTTTTTTTATATAACGTTAATTATTTATTACACTCATTTTACTTTCATATGCAGTGTGGAGCACTGGTGACAGCTATGTCCGGCGTGGTGTCCAGAGAGCTGCAGAGACCTTGGTAAGCACCCTCAGAATGCCGGCCGTCCGTGTCTGCTGGTTTGGCTGGGGTGGACTGCAGTGGAGAGGCCTTCTCACCTTCTTTTCCCACTCCCTGCGAGGAAGAGCAGCACCAGATGTCCTCATCATCCACTGTGGCGGCAATGACATGGGGAAGGTCAGCATTGTCAAGCTGGTCAGCATGATGAAGGAGGACCTGCACCAGCTTCACCTCCAGCATCCTGGCATTAAGATAATATTTTCTTCATTGGCCCAAAGGTGCAGGTTGGAGGCTGGTGGCAATCCAGCAAAGATTGATAAGGCCAGGATAAGGGCTTGATTTTTCCTCTTTTCTACAAAATATTTACAGTATTTATGCAGGTCTTTACCTGTATTCCCTTAATTATTTATCAATTATTATTATTATTATTATCATTATATCATCATCATCATCATCATCATCATCATATTGTTGTGTTCCTTGGTCAGTGTTGGGTAAGGGTTACTTTAAAAGTAATCAAAGTACGTTACTGCGTTACTTTTTAAAAAAGTAACCAGTTACTTTACTGCGTTACTCCCTAAGTAAAGTAACTCAATTACTTTAAAAGTATTTCCAACGTTACTCCCTGAGAAAAGTAACTCAAGCACTTTTAAAGTACTTTTGA
>NC_065510.1:40667485-40693039 GCF_006386435.1 Epinephelus moara
TGTAAAAAGCGCTTTGAGTGGTCACTAGATGACTAGAAAGGCGCTATACAAATGCAGGTCCATTTACCATTTTTATATATATATATATATATATATATATATATATATATATAATATATATATATATATTAGAGCTTTAAAATGCTCCACATTCACTCCCACTTATATGATACAGTACAGGTCATGAGTTTTAAAATGTATTTTTTTTTGGCACCACAATGGACATGCTGTCCATCATAGACAATGCCCATCACCCTCTGCACAGTGCACTCACTAAGCAGATGAGTAGTTTCAGTGGCAGACTTCTCTCCCAGTTCTGCTCAACAGACAGACCAAGGAAGCCTTTTGTCCCCCAGGCCATGAGCTATTCCACTCCTCTTAGTGACGGCAGGTTGGAATGGACTGACTTGATACTCACCTGCTCACCTGTCTTTAGGCTGCTGGACTTTCAGTCAGTTACTGGTCATGTTAACCTTGCACAATTTGCGTTTGCATTTTCTTTAGATATTTACACCCTATTTGTATTTATTTAGATATTTACCCGCTGTTTGCATTTATAACCTTCTGTGCATTTTATATTTTTTTATTTTCCAGCATTCCCTATTTGAGTTTTTACTTTTAAGCACCTTCCACAATCAAAGTATTCATTACTCCCACACCGCTCTTACATTTTAATCACCATACATTGCAATACCTGCACTGTCAACCATCTAAATGTGCACTACCATCATTAAGCATATCTACTGTAGTAACAGTACACTTATATTCTCTATCCATATGTATACCTGTGTCTTTGTATGCATTGTGTAATAAGCAACTGGAATCTATCCATCTATCTCAAGCCGAGAGCCATCTAATTCCTTAAACTGGAGAGAAGGCAGAAATCTCTGCAGCTGATAATTACAACACTCGGCAACTGACACCAAAACAGTCTATACTTATAAACATCACTACAGGTATGTATTTTTGATTTTGGGGCGGGCTGTCCCTTTAACAGAATCAAAGTTTTCATTTATCTGACAGACAGAAGTGCATGTTGAAAACTGAACTTGTTATTCAGGTGGACACAGGCCATGTCAGCAGGCAGCTACACAGATGTCACTGCATGTATTATGTATAAATGTTCCAGGAATTTTTGTACAAGGGTTTACAAGAGATCACCACAAATAAAGAGGTTCGCCCTCAGTCAGATTTCTTTGAAACCATAATAGAACAAGCATGGCTGCAGGCTCTGAAATCTACAACAGTGCTCAGAGTAAATTTTCTGTGTCCCCATTACATCGTGTTCACACTGACAGTTATAACACCCCTACTGCAGTACTTGCAGTGGGTCTGCAGATTCACGCTTTGACACCCAGTAATGTAAGGGCAAAAGACAACACGCTGTTAAAAAGGGTTAAAACATAATTTTATTATCTACACATATTTTAAAATCAGAGTTCAACTAATGCTTAATTATGCTGGGGAGGGGGGAATGGTCTGTTCTTTACTCGCCGAGGGGGAGGAGAAGAGCAAACCAAGGTCCACTTTTGCCGCACGTTGGTTGCTTCTGTAGTTGTCCTACAGTGTCACACGTAACTGTTACTTGATGGCTGACTTCAGACTGCTGCCACACACTAGGCCAGCTTAACTCTTTGACCCTTCTAGAGGTGCAACTCAGCCTTAAGGCTGCTGCATCTCAGGGAGTCTTTGGCCTGTAGATTAGAAGCACACAGAGAATGAGAGAGAGCGTTCACATAGTTAACTTCACATGTAACACAATGGTAAAAGTCCTTTCACTTAAACATGCACATACCTGCAGATTAGAAGCACACAGAGAAGGAGAGAGAGAGAGAGAGCAGTGTTTGCAGCCTGCAGCTTAAATACCCCAGCGAGTGAAGCACCTGAATCACACCTGTCCTCAATCAGTAACTGCCCCACAGCCATTGGCTCACGGGAGGTGAAGTCCCTCCACCCACTCACCCACCAACCCACACACACAGACAACACCACCGCACACACAAAGTGCCACTAGGTGCCGATACAGTCTACCCTGTTACACAGTGTTATAGTGTTGTTATGGTGATGTATAGCAGGTGCTGTGCCATGGTCGCCGTTTTAATTTAGTATGCTAACATGTGCTACTTCGCACCAAACACAAAGTACAGCTGAAGGCTGAGGGGAATGTTATCTTTGTTGTCACCAAAGTTTTGGACTAATTGATTATTATTATTATTAAAATTCATCCTGAGGTGAACATAAATGTCCATTGACCAAATGTCATGGTAATCCATCCAGTAGCTGTATAGACATTTCTGCAAAAACAGAATGTCAAGTTCATGGTGGCACTAGAGTCAGGAGATCACCAAATTCATAAGGTTCCTCCTCTGGAAACCATGAATGCTTGTCCCCAATTTTGAGCCAATCTATCCAAGTTAAGTCTAGTTATAAAAGTTATATCTGTTATACTCGTAAGTGCAGCAAAATATGAACTTGCTTTACGTCTAACTTTTCTGTTTGATGTCTTTTCACGTCTGAATTCAAGGATGAAAAGTGTCTTGCTGCTGATTAAGCTGGGCAGAGCCTTGATGGTGAGAGGCATCTCATGCGCCTGTCCATTCAACCCAGCAGTCTTTAAAAGATAATTATTCCTTGATTAAAATATAATCACAACTTTTTAAAGCACATTATTTATGCCCACAGTGTGTTAGATACTTTTCCATGGAGCCTTTCTTTGTACATGTCAGAAAGCCATACACATGGCAATCTAAAGAGCCTGTAGCTGTGAATGTATTTGTTTTTGTGGTATGGCTTTGGTTTGGCCTTGTGATGGACCTTGTGACCCATGGTAGCTTTCTATTTCTTCTTACCTGATGCATGCTGGGATTAGCTGTGGGACTCGTGATCCTGAGCGAAGTAAGCTGTAAAAGAAAATGGATCAATCGAAAGGGAGCATGATAAAGCATGCTGTTGAAGCTTTTGTTGCTTAGAGTAAAATGTATATGAAGGTATGGAAACATAGATCTCTTTCAGGGTCATACACAAAGAGAAGGAAAGTTGATTTTTTAAAAGCAATTCATTCTTCATAAATGTTTCAGTGGAGTAAACAGAAATGGTATTTTAAAAGCCTTTAGTTCACAGATCTCCAAAGTTTTCATGCCAGGGGCCACATGGGGAAAAATGAGGTTAATGCTGTTCTCAGTGGCAGGTAAAGTCATCAACAATTTTTTATAAAAAGGGATTACAATCTTACTCCTTTATCTAGACACAATTATGCCTGTAAACTGCTTCTTTTCAGTGACCAGTTTTGTCACTTTCAAGAAAACCTTTAAGGAATAGTTTGACATTTTGAGAAATTTGCTTTCTTGCCAAGAGTTAGATGAAAAGATCGCAAAGGTGGGGGGCTTGACTCATACAACTTGACTAGAGCTCGACTCAAATCACAAAACTGAGGACTTGAGACTAAAAAAATCCAAGATACATTGAAGGCTCTTCCAGGAAATTTGAAAAGATGTGGGGTCGTTCTTTGCCTATGTGGAGAAAATAACCTTCTCAGCTATCCCTGAATAATATCCCACTTAATCTTATCACTTTTTATCCATATTTTTATTCTTGTCTTGACCTTAAGGGCGAGATTATTGTTTACTGTAACAAATAACATATGACAAAGCTGTCCGTTGTAGTGGTTTCTGTGTATGTTCTATGTGTTGTATGATTTTTTTCCCCCACTGCACAGCTATTACATTATACTGTCATTCGAATGCTGTAACAATATTGTCAATTTATCTATAAAAACTCAAAGTACATTGTCGCAGTGCTGTTAACTAAGATGGCCAATGCAACATGCAAATGGCCCTTTTTAAAACCAGTCAGTATGTTTACATGCAAAGTTAAGTCGAGCTACGGATATAGCTCGACAAGGCCATTTCATTGGACTATCGGGCACCATGCAGGAGTAATTTAACTCCCAATCACATTATCTGTGTGTGTTAGTCCGACATTGAGAAATATGATTCAGTACGACAATAGTCGGACTAACATGTTTACATGTATTTTAAAAGGTTTTAGTCTTTTGACTAAGAAGCAAATGTCTAAACTATTCCTTTAAAGTTGCCTAGAATTGCTTTATGAGCAACTTCAGCAAGTTTAGATTTATCTCTTAATGACAAGATAACAAAAACAAAACATTTACGCCTGTAGACCACAATGACACGGTGGTCCATTGCATTCTTTGAAAGTCGTCAAAATACATGAAACCGCAATTGCCCCCATTTTTTTATTTCATAATGATAATATTTAATGACTTCTGTACTCTGAACTTGAAATGTCTCTGCTTTTTATTTCAGAAATCTGGTCACCTTACCTGAGATGAAATGGAAATAACAACTGCGTGTTTTCCCTGGCTGTTTTTAATTAATGTAGTTTGTGAATGTTACTGAGCACTTTATTGGACTTCAGAAGTAATGTGAATGAGTGAGGGGCTTAATTTAAGTTGCACTTTTCTTCATCTCAACAGTGTTCACTGCAGCTAGATGGGCAAATGACTCCCTCCTGTGATGGAATCAAGTGGGTGAGAATGCAGTGATCTGATTTATCAAATAGATTTTGACTAGGGTTTTGCTCATTTGAGTAGAGTGAAATACAAAGCTTATGTCTGAACAGTGAATTACACACAATAAACTTGAGTTGTCAGAACCTGATCGTGTGAGAGGATGTCATTGTAGCTCCTAATTTCTTTTGTTTGTTCACAGATTCAGCATTCAAGATTCAGATTTGAAGTTCAAGATCCACATTTACAGTTTCACACTGCATGTTTGATACCAACCTTCTGTTCCATTTTCCTTTTGAATTAAAGCTTCCTTTTCTCTTCTCTTCTGGGTTCGTTTTATTTTTGTTATATTAGTAAAATGGATGTAGCAGTCCCTGTGATAGCCAGCATTAGCTGGTATAGCATATTAAGCAGGTTCCTGGCTGTGAAAGTAAAATCTCCGCACTGCCTCTAAAGCTACAAGACTCTCTTCAGTACCTAAATCTTTCCACTCAAACACTGATTTAATACATTTTTGCCATCCTGTGTCTGTAAAAGGAGTGATTGGTCCATCTTTCTGAATTATATGCATACAGCACTCCATTTCTTATGCTAATGTAATGCTAGCAAACAAATTAAAAAAATAACAAAGATTAATCTAGTGGCGGGAGAAGGGTCGTTTTTATGACGTTTCATCATTTTGACAGATAAATGACAGGTGAACTTCCCAAGCAAGATAACAGAACTCAAATTTGTGAAATCAGATGTTTGTTTTGTATAAAGCTCACAGAGAAAATATACATGGTACCTACACAGACTGTTTAAAAAAGTCCTTAACGTGTAAAGACCAAGTTATGACTGTTTAAAAAAGTCCTTAACGTGTAAAGACCAAGTTATGTATTGAAGACATAAAAGAGACTTACTAGGCTATGTATGTATGGCTCAACATGCAGCGCCATTTTTCCAAGTTTTTTTGTCTTTTTTCCAAGCGTCCCATTGGATGATAACTACAATAACGTCATGCATGTCGGACCCCGAACGTAGCTGTCTGCTCTGTTTGCCAGAAAAAAGGTAACGTGATAAAGTTACCGATCTACAAAAATGCGCAAGAAGTACCGGTGGCAACAATTTTCTTTTGATTTATTGAAAACTTAAGAAGTTGTCAACAAAAATCTGGGTCCTCCCCCGATAGGGATCGTTTAAGTATAAGGAATCGCGGCTTCGGCCCACCGCCTATGCATGCTCAGTTCCCAAACATAACACACAGTAGTCATGTTTCTTTTGTTTTGTTCTTTTTTATTACAACGATTACAACCCACACAAGAAGGGCCCTGCCGGCTTGCCATCGTCACTCTCTTTTATTTTGTTCTTTTATTTTTTTGGGAGAGTGACTTCACTGTAGCGTGACCACAAACTCTTTAGCTATAGCAATAGTACTGCTAACTGTCTTTAATTAGTTTCCCTGAGCCACAGATGTAGGTGTGGCCACAGTATGGATTATTTTCTTTGACACCAGACAGCGGGATACTTGGTGGATACTGGTGGGAGATGCGTTGTAATGAGGAAATGAGAAGCCTCCGCAGGTGCGAACCGGAAAACCAGAAGAGGCTTTTAATTGTTTTTATATATAAGTATTTATATATTTTATATATAAGTATATATTAATATATGATAGCATATGTAAGTGACAATGATAATCATTGTCTTTTAAGTGGCTTAAGTGGCTTTTAAGTTGTGCATGTCGATTCAGAAACAGAGTTTGAACAGATTGTTCAAACAAAACTGCAACATAACTTAGTAACACAACAATATGAACACAGGAGTTAAGACCTGTGTAAATACTGTAAATATTTTGCCTACATCAGGTGTTCAGCATGAATCTGAGGCAGAGGTGGAAGTGACAAGAAAATATAGCCTGGACAGTTGGTAGAGCAAAGCCTCTCTGAAGCTCCTGAGACTGGGGACCAAACATGAAAAATCTTGCTGAAGGGCAGCCCCAGTGGTTCAGGAAATCAAAAGTATATAAAAAATTCCTTGATAGGGAATTTACCAAAACATTGTCCCAGTCACTGAGGCATGCACAGCACAGCCAGTGGGACAGATCAATCATAAAAGTAATTTCTATTCTACCAGCTTATGATCAAAATTGCAGTTATTCAATCAAATCTCTTTAGTGGATTTAAAGCATGTTTTATGATTTTGTCATAACACAGTAGATAATTTTGTTTTCAGTATGAGGTAAAGTCATACAAAGTGTGTCTGATCATCCTGGGGGAAAAAAGCCAAAGAAAAGGATGAACAGTAATTAAGTGTGGGTAGAAAGTGATGAAAATGTTTCATTAATCAGCTTATGAGGTTCAAATGACAAGAAAAAAGCTACAGTGAAATATTTAAAAGGACATTTCTTTTCCTCCTGCTTCCTTTTACTCTTCTATCAGTAGTCTTCCTCTCCTAAAACAGAGCCACATCATAATATATTGTAATAGCTATCACACGGTAATGTTCACAATTCACTATAATACAGCCACACCAACAACAGTATATGTTACTGTCAGTGAAATAAGTCTTCAGTCCGCTCCAACTCTGACTTATTTCTTCTTTTGCCCTCATAAAATAGCTTCTGTATTCTGTCTGTGGAGTAAATGAGCAAAAATACGGACAGCACCACTCTGCCAATGCAACCCACATAGCGGTCACAGGCTAGTACTGCATTAGTCTGTGCGCAACCAGAATCAGAGCTGTGGCGTCTATTTCACTTGTGTTTTTTTAATCCACAGTTGAAATTGGGGACATTTCCGGGGACAGCTCTAGCTCGGGACAGGTCACCCAAATTGGGGATGTCTGGTCACCCTAATCTCAGATGATACACTGAAATAACACAAGTAAAATCCCAACATTTTTATACAACTGCTATTTTCCCCCCAAGTGAGGTAGGACAGAATAGTATGGGACCTATTTAAGAAAAATATGCAAGCATTAGTACTCCCTATTTCTGACACACAAGTACTAAGCCAACTTTTAAAGCAACAGTATGCAACTTTGGCTGCGACACGAAAACTGAAACTTAACCATGCACGTTTATGCGTCACACAAAACAGCAATTTTTTGCACGATACCACTTCTGTTTCAGAGACTACACACGGTACCTGTCAAAAAGAAACGCGAGAACACAGAAAGCAACTTGTATGAGAATGGGTACAAGCATTTCTGTAAAACAGTGATCGAGGAGAAGCTTGTAAAAAAACGGGAGGTGCTTCGACTCTCAAAGCTGAATATTAGGGCCGTAACGGTACACGTATTTGTGTCGAACCGTTCGGTACGCGACTTTCGGTTCGGCTCGACCTTGTACCAAATTATTGGGCGCAGGATATTATTTTATTTTATTTTAATTCCGTTTTTGCGAGCCGAACCATTTAAAATATCTAGTTCCCCAACGGACATAATTGAGTGACGCACCGAGTCCCGTAAATCTCCGCTTTCACTTTGTGCATGGTGTGGGTTAAAATGAAAAAGAAAATGACAAACACATAAGCCGTGAGCCTGCTCCGCCTCAAGCCAGTCGCGGCGCACCATACGCCCGCCGCGAGCCGTTCAGCACTGCGGACAGTCGGACTAATGGGCTGTCGAACCAGTGACATGGACCCAATGGCAAGTGAGCCTGACGAACCTGAAGACCCACCCGCAAACCTTAAGTCCTCCGTTTGGGAAACACTTTGGTTTCAGGGTAAAATACGAAGATGGAAATAAACAAGTGGACAAGACAAAAGCAGTGTGCCGACACTGCAGAACAGCGGTCGGGTATGTACTTGGAAACACGTCTAACATGCTAACGCATCTAAAGTGACACCACCCGAGTTTGAACGTTAACCGGCACGACTAGATTGATTGATTGATTGATTATTTTTATTTACGTGTCATGCACAAAGTGCCCAACCCTCATGGGTTTATTTACGTGTCATGCACAAAGTGCCCAACCCTCATGGGTTTATAAGACACCAAAAAAGTACAGCTGCAATGTACATTATTATTATTATTATTATTATTATTTTTTTTTTTTCATTTCATACATAATTACAGCCCCTTTAACGGCTCAGACTTTAAACAGAATATTCTGCCTTCTCTCCCACGCTTTACAAGTAAAATCTGCAACAAAAAAGATTCCCTTTCTAAAACACAACTCAAGTTTCTCATACTCGTCCAGCCAAAAGAAATCAGCATAAATAGAGGACATTTTAATAAAAAGTACACCCCTCAAGTCCTCATAAACAAGACAGTAAAACAGAAAATGGACCTCACTCTCAATTTCACCGAGCTCACACACCTGACAAAGTCTGTCCTCCTCTGGAATGGCATTAAACCTGCCGGTCTCTAAAGCCAAGGGTAATGTTCCTGAACGTAACTGTGCACATAATGATCTTTGTCTTTTGTTTAAATTATACTTCAGATACATTTCAACATCATAACAGTTTTTTATGAGACAGTTGGTTCACTTACTCAAGGCAAGACTTCAAAAGTCACATCCTTTCTTGAGATTTCAAAAGGCATAAAATATCTTGTGTATGTTAATGATCTGACAGATGAAGATATCATTCATGGAGTTGCCACTTCCTCCTCTTCCTCCTCATCTGAAGACAGTGAAGGAGAAACATCACTGATGACTCAAAGACAGCCTGATAATGCCACCATCACGACAGATAGGTCTCGTCTTTTGTATCATGCAGCGGTCACCCTGAGGGACATCATCTGTAAGACATCAAAAACATCACCAAAGCTCCCATGGCCTCCAAGAGCAACTGACCCTACACTGGATAATGCCCTAGACTTCATACCTCACCAACTTTTTAACTGTGTTGCATGGACATCTGGCATTTCAACACAACCATCAGACAATAAACGTGTTGAGGTTACTTTAGAAGACAGCAGAAAGATAGTGTCAACTTGTCAGGATCTCATTACCTTCGCGACCAAAGGACGGTAGCTCATGTCAAAACAGTGCTCTCTTGCAATGGCAGTTCGGCATATGACAGGCTCAGCACAGCTCATAGGGTTGTTGAATGGTCTTGGCCACTGCTCATCTAACTCCCAGGTTCTTGAGCATAATACAGCCCTTGCTCACCTACAAGTGGAGAGAGGAGATATATACATCCCAGAAAACATCAGGGTTGAATTACCAAGATTCATCCTCCTCCACTACATCTTTCAACCTACACAAGAGGAAGGAGGTCTGGTCCACAGAATGTAGTGCTCAAGGTAGATCTCCAGCAGGACAAATACAGAGATGCCCAAACCACTGGAAGGAGAACTGATGCTGCATTCTTCCTAATGAAAGTACAGGAGGCCGAGGGGAAAGTCATTCCTGGATGGACAGGTTTTAACATAATGTTAAAGCAGGACACAATCCTCTACAAATGTAGGCTACCTACCTGTCATCGATGCTAGCCCAACAGATCAACACTGTCCACGCCATCCTGAGCCGCTCCACTGCTATTGCTGACAAGAAATAGTGATAGTTATGGATCAAGCCATATATGCTTATGCTGCATTCTATTGGTAGCCAGAACCGGGATTGATACGGTTTCCGGTCCGGAAAAGTACAAAAGAACACCCGTTCTACCCGGAGGTCTCGTCATCAAACTCGGGCAAGGTCCAGGTAGACCGAGTCAGTAGAATTGACGTCACGACAAAGATGGCTGCGCACATTGTGAATGGTAAACAAAGTTATTTGTCCTCAATTTGTTCTCGTATATGCTGTTTAATTAAAGGGAAATTTCGGTTTATTTCAACCCGTCTCCTATCGTTCTAAATTTGGTTCAAGTGACTAGTGACATACAGATAATAGTTACCATGTTAGCCATTAGCCTAGATACAGCCGTAGCGTCAGACCTGTTAAAACGTAAGTGAACGGGCATCCCTTCAAGTGCAAAGTTAGTCCACTAAACAAGCTTTTTTTCCACAAAGACCGCCTCATATCGTTAGGATAAATGTCAGAGAACATATAGAAAACGACATGTAAACGTGTTGTCTTACCTTACCTTACAACTACCTTGTACCTTGTACCAACACATCAAGCGGGCAAACTTTCAGGCAGCAATACACAGGAGGAGCCTTGAGTGTAGGCCAGACATTCCTCTTCCCATAAGTCATGGCTGGAAGATGGCAGGAAGTTTGTATGAGGTGGAATGGATGACACTCCCCCCAGCACCAGAGGCGATACTGGAGCTTGTGCATTGCGCCTGTAAAAAACCCAACTGTGTTAAGGGCAGATGCACATGTAAACTGCATGAGCTGCCATGTACAAACCTGTGTCAATGCACAAATTGTAATAATGGGCCTTTTGAAGAAGACTAGGCCCATATGGCTTCATCCTTTGAGTAGGCAGTGGTGTGTGATGACTCCTGCAGGAGGGGGAAAAAATGATGTAGCTTTCTATATAATGTATATGTGACCGGGGCATATAACCCCAGAGTACATGAGGTTGACAACGCCACTCTGGGAATTTCACCCAGAGAATGAATAAGCCAATACACAAGTTCTTTGAAAAGAAAAGGAGCAGAGACGTGAGTTTCTAGTTTCAAAATAGCACTTTTATTTAAATCCACCAGTATTTAAGTTATTGGGGAAAGAAGCTGAAAATAGAGGCTATAGGTAAAAATATGGTTCTTTATTACAAAATAGACTCTAAAATGTTAAAATCTCTTGGCTGAGCTCATTACCAGTACAGGGGGAAGGGTGCCAGGGAAACCCACAGGAGGATGGGAGTGAAGGGTGAAGGGGGGAGCTCCGCCTAATAGGACAAAACAAACACAATATTAACACATAGGTCTTCACTTGAATAAGAAAACACTACTAGGCAGGGATGGGGACTTGAGTCATTGTGACTCGGACTCGAGTCGACTCGAGTCGCTGTTTTGATGACTTGTGACTTGACAAAAAATAAAAGACTTGACTCGGACTTGGAAGTTAAAGACTCGAGACTTGACTTGAAACACGATGACTTGAATGACTTGAGTGTTATTCACATCATTTTTCAGTTTAAATATATAAAATTAATAAATTAATTTAAAAAATAATGTCGATTACACAGTAGGAGCGCAGGCTGAGAATGGCGTTGTCATGATTGGATCACTACCCTGTCAATCAGTCATGCCCTCTCTACGTACCTTACGTGTTTATTGGAGAAACACGCCCTCTTATATCAGATAGGCATCAACATGTCAGCGGGAGGGGTACCGAGAGTCATCGTCTTCGGCTTTCGGAATTACCATTATGACGACAAAAGACGAACAGCACAGTGCAAGACATGCGGCATAAACATCTCGGACAGCCAGACAACAACTTCAAACTTTGTTTGTCATTTGAAGAGCCATTCTGCCCAGTAAGTGCTTGTCAATTGTCAATAGTTTGATACGATACGGAGGTGGGGGGTCGGTTTGGTGGAACTTGTTTTTTAATTTATTTGCTAACATTAACCCCAGAAAATGTGAGTGAACATTCCGACTGGTTCATCACCGGCAAGACCGGTTGTACGTTTTATGAACGAGCAACACAGGGTTAAATGAGCTAAATGGGTGATTGTGGCCGCTGCGTGCATGCGTTAGTTAGTTAGTTAGTTAGTTAGTTAGTGTGTGTGTGACAAGCCCACGCCTCAGTCCTGACGCGACACCACCCCCGCCTTCCCTTGCCCTCAGGCGGCATGGGAGGCTCTGGAGGCAGACCTCTGGGTTGTTTTAATAATGACCAAGGGGTATTGTTTACGGGTCTGGAGCACTTCTCTGACGACGAGAGTGGCTGCATTTTCCATTATTGCAGACCACTAGCACAGGGAGGTCTTGAGCTCGGAGATATTCACCCTCATGGCGAAGTCAGCTATCAGGTAAGTATAGGAAGAAGATCCTAGGGCAGGGTTTTATTTACTGCTATTTTCTTGTTCACACTAAGGCCTGCCTTAGACCTCAGGGGGCTGAATAAGTTCCTCATGCCCCTGAGGTGCAGAATGTTAACCGTGCCATGGTCAAGCAAGCTGCCCAGGTAGGGCTTGTGACCGTTGACCTCAAGGACACCTATTTTCAAATTCCATTCTAGGAGGGGCACAGGAGGTTTCTCAGGTTTGCCTTCAAGGAAAAAACCTTCCAGTTCTGTGACACCCGTACCTTCACCAGGTGCATGGATACAGTCTTGGGGCCTCTGCAGCAGCAGGGTCTCAGGATACTTAATTATTTAGACGACATGCTAATACGTGCATCATGTGTCTGTGCTGTTGGATCACCTTCACAAGAAAAAGTGCAGTGTTCAGCCTGCACAGGCCACCCAGTTTCTAGGCATGTGGCTGGATGCTAGAGCTGGGTTGGTGATGCCATTACAGGGGAGGCACGTTTCGATCAGGACCTGCCTCTCTCATTTTCGGCTGGGTGCCAGGGCCACGTGGTGGCTGTGTCCCTGCCTCTTGGGTCTTATGGCAGCCTCGGTATGAGCGATGCCATTGGCTCTTCTACACATACATCCAGTCCAGAGGCATCTCTTCAGCCTGGGGCTCTGTCCGGAGAGAGACAGGCAGCAGTGCACCGTGCAGCTTTGTGCGGACCTTCAGGTGGTGGCAGGAACAGCCACCATCTTGAAGCTCAATCATGTTGTAACTAAGATATCCGCTGGAAAGAATAATTTTTTTACGGGCCATTTAGTGAGTTTTTTTTTTTACATGGCGGCGAAAGCTATATGAACGAGCTAATCCTCGTCTGCAGAGTTTTAAAAATGCCGGCTATTTTGTTGCTTTCTGTTGACGTCACATCCCTCCCTGAGTATATCCAATCAGCACCAAGTAATCCCCAAGCCCCAGCCAGGAGTCTTTCGGGGCCGTTCTGAGTACCTACCCCGAGGCAGGGACTTGTTTAGCCCCCGTAGAAGTTCCGGAACTCTGTCCCTCGGGGGGTGGTTCCTGCGGTGGAGACACGCACCAACGGCCCCGGCCCCGTAAAATTACCCCGAAGTTCCTGCGGTGGAAACGGGCCTAATGCCCATTGCCCACTGTTCTTTTCCATTGGGTGGGACTCTCCCCCCCCAGACGTTGGTGCCATTGCATGCCAGTGACCTCAATGCCTGCTGTATGCTTTCCCCCCGTTCACTCTCCTCCCAAATCTGCTGCAGAGAGTTCGGAAGGAGGAAGTGCAGCTGATTCTGGTGGCCCCGAACTGGCCCGACATGACATGGTTCTTGGAGGTGGTGCCTTTCCTGGCCAGGAGGCCATGGGAGCTCCCTGTCCGGCAGGACCTCCTGAATCAGGGGAAGGGGGCCCTGCTCCACCCCTTTCCACAGGGGCTCAAACTTTGGGCCTGGCCCCTGAGAGGGCCGGTCGGCTAGGCTTGGGACTTGCGCTGTCAGTGGTTCAGACCATGCAGAATGCTTGGACACTGTCTATGAGGGCTGCATACTCTTACCACTGGGAGCTCTTTGCATCATGGTACACAACTAGCCGGATCGATGCACTGATATGTGCAGCCCAAGAGGTGCTCCGGTACCTGCAGAGGCTGCTTGAGGCGGGAAAATCACCTTCAACCCTTAGAGGCAGGGTGGCAGCTATCAAGGATGCTCATACAGGGGATTATAGGCTTGCAGATGGTGACTGCAGCCTCATCTCTCAGTTCCTGAAGGGTGCGTAGAGGCTTGCACTGCACACCAGGAGGCCGGCCATTCAACCGTGGGACCTGGGTCAGGTGTTGGCTGCCCTGGAGCAGGAACCTTTTGAGCCTCTGGAGTCAGTCAGCATTAAGTGCCTGTCTCTAAAAGTGTTTTTCTCTTGGCAGTGACATCAGCCAAAAGAGTAGGGGAACTGCATGCTCTGAGTGGATAAGAGCTGTTATTTCCTGCCGGATGATGCTAGGGTCATGTTGCGTCCAAACCCTGCATTCCTGCCAAAAGTACTCACAGACTTTCATTTTAATCAGTTGGTGGAGTTGCGACCCTACAACCCCTCCAAGGATGTAGTGAGGGTCAAAAGGACTCAAATCTCTGTCCTGTTAGAGCCCTGAAGGTCTATGTCTGTCTATGTTAGAAAGACAGACCAACTCTTTGTCTGCTTTAAGGCCAAGTGCCAGGGCCAGCTGGTGTCGAAGGCTCAGCTGTCTCATTGAGTCGTGGAGACAATTCAGCAGGCTTACAGAGGGGCTGGCATGCCAGTACTCGTGGGTGCGTGGGCACCCTCAACACAAGGTGTAGCTACCTCGTGAGCCTTGTGGCAGGGTGCCACCCTCTCTGAGGTCTGTGCACCTGCTACACGGTCAAATCTATCCACATTTGCCAGATTTAAGTGCCTGAGGGTGGCTGCTGGCACCTTCTTTTGGGAGTGTGTGCTGAGTGCCATCACACAGTAGGCCATGTAAGTCCATGTACACAGTGTCTGCGGTGTCACTGTCCATTGAATGCGCCAGATGTTGTACATTTGTTTATAGTTCATGGATGTTTTTTTCTTATATACACCTATTGTGTATTTTCTGTTGTTAATGCACCCGGTGGCTGGGATGTCTCATTCAAATACCAGAGGAGGGCTTGTGTACCTGCAGCTGCTCTGTCGCCTGGGGCCCCTCGTGGTGTGTCTTCAAGGGTTCCCATAGTTATGATATAACTATTGGGTGGGAAGATAATCTCGATACATTAGAGAATGTTCAATTACTTTGTAACCTTGGTTCTCTGAGTGAGCCTCAGGCTCAAGGCCACTCGGTACCCGTTCCAATGAGTGTTAATCAGTGGGTGCATGCCAGAGGCAGATTTAGGATTGTAGGACATCCGGGGCTTAACCCAGATGGTAAATGAAAAGCGTGCATCGATGCGCACATGAAAAATTGGTGCTTCTGTTTTTTGCTGCAACACCACAACCTTCAAATTACCACCACCTTAAAGCGGAAAAAGGGACTGGAGAACACATAAATTCATACCCTTTAGTCAAGATACTTCATTATTCCATAAAAGGAAATTGTAATGTTATAGCAGCATCACTTGCAACCACATACTGGATCGAAAAACAACACTCTAAATAAAAGCAAATCAGTCACAAATAGATTCAGAAATAAAATAAAGAAGGCATCAGTGTTAAATAAGTTAAAAGTATGTTAAGATAATTGCACATCAGCGGATAAGATCAGATTATTGCACACTACTGATCATTAAAAAGCCTTATGGCAGCAGAAAATACTTTCTGAACCTTCTTGCATTTTGGTGGGATCAGCCTGTCACTATGTGTGCTCTTCCTAAAAACCTCTAATGCATGGAGTGGTGATCTGGGTACTCACCGTTCACTGTCAATCGGAAGTGCTCCGCTTTCACCCACAGTCATGGAAAACAAATGTTACCCTGGAGAATAATAAACAAGGAAACACTTCTTCTTCAGGGCAGGCCCAGGCAGGCTACGCAGTACGCAGGCTACTTTCCCGCAGCTGCTGCCTCTCTGTTGGACTCCAGTACTGCATGTTACTCATGAGAGGTTTTTTTTTTTTTTTTTTTTTTTTACAAAGTAAAATTCACATTCGGGGCTTTTCAGAAAACATTTGGGGCTTGAGCTCAAGTAGCCATCCCATAACCCCGCCCCTGAGTGCATGTGCAAGGTGAGGCTTTTATAGCCTGGCGCATGCCGGCCCTGTAAAGTGGTGTGTCTTAAAGATTATTAATTTTCCACGTCGATTACTCCAGAAGGGTTCCCATAGTTATGATATAACTACTGGGTGGGGAGATAATCTCCTCAATCAGAGAACCAAGGTTACAAAGTAACCGAACGATCTGTTCTGTACGACATCAACTGGTTGTCTCCTTGTTCTGAAAGAGGGATCCCTCCTCAGTTGCCTTCAGAGGTTTCTACCATTTTTTCCCCTCTAAAGTCCTCTGAGGCGAATTGTGATTTGTGATATTAGGCTTAAAGCTCCAGTAGGCAACACTGTTTTGGTATAATTGAGTAAAAATTTTATAATATCCTCTAAGCATAATGTAAACCAAGTGGTCTGAGACAAACAATAGGTTTCTGCATCTCACCATGGCTCTGTGTTCAGCCTCTAAAGAATCAGTATCATGCCGATGTGCGTCAACCAATCAAAGGTCAGCTCAGACCACTGCGTTCCTATTGGCTGTTCTACTGCATATGTGCGTTCCCGTGCCGCCAGCAGAAGGGGAGAGCAAGCGGCAATGGCGAACAGTGCACCAGGTAAAATAGCTATTCCAGCATTGGCTACAACTGCCTACACGGCTAAACCCAAAAAAAGGAAGACAGAACTCGGTTCCCTGGAGCCCCGGAGGGAGGGGAAGGTCGAGGTGGGGCCGGGCCCGGTCGGAGGGCGCGAGGGTTGGCCGTGCGCGGTGAGGGAGAGCCGAGGCTCCCAGAGAGGGAGAAATAGAACCAAATAGGATAAAATACTAGCGTGCTCGTCTGGTAGGAGGGGCTCAGGGCAGAGACGAACGAAACCTAACTCAGATGAGACTCAAAAATCAACCGTTTTCAGGCTTTCTACCTACTGCAGCTTTAATAAATAAATATTGAATTAAATTTGATTGAACTGAATTTATGCCAGTGTCCCGTCCTTTCCTTGAGAGAAACTGATGTCAGACAAAATGAACATTATCAGCTGACTGCCTACAGCAATATGTAATTGTGAAAATAATTTTCACAATTAAATCTATTCTCTGGAAATTCATATAAGGATTTACAAAATAGAATTTTCAGAAAATTCTATTTTGTAAATCCTGATATGAATTTCCAGAGAATAGATTTAATAAAACAAGAGATGAGATTAAACAAAAATGATCATGCTGTTGCATAATATGTCAGAATGCAACTACACACAGAGTTTTTTTTTTAGTTTTTTTTTTTTTTTAGGTAACCACATCTCATACTGGCACTCTGCTTTCCCACTTTCACTGGGTAGAGACATGACTTCTCCAAGGTGATGGAAATGTTCCATGTGTTGTCTGAACCCTTATTTAAAATGTGATCATGTCACATACACATGCACACATCATCTATCCATAGCCAAGTGATTTCCTTGTATACTGATACCAAAGTTTTAGATTATTAGTGAGTTACAAAATATTCTCATCTTTGCTTTGTGATGCCATGAAAAACAGCAAGTTAATGTGTTTGCAGTCTTTATATGAGCTGACTGTGTCATGGCTTTGTGACTCATAGTCTGGAGGAGTAAGCCTGCTGTGTAAACATGGTCTGAAACGCAGTGATGCGTTCAGGGCAGCATTGTGTTTATTATGTTTTTTATATACATTTAATGAACTCTCCCCATTCCTGAGGTCATGCATTTCTCTATATAAAAAGGCCAGACAACATCTAATGAAATCAAATCAGATGTAAGTCTTGACCTTTATGTCAGAAATAGGTTAAATTTTGATTTATCATTAAAGAGAACACACAGAGTCCTCGGCAATTCATTAACTCACAGCACAAACATCGGCTACATATCGATATTTATGAGTTAAGAAATTGTTGGGACTCAGTGTGCACTGTTATATAATTGATTCTTTAATTCCTTTAAATGCATTTAGGGCTGGCAGCAAGCTACAGTGGCAGAAAGAGACAAAGATCCCTCCGTGCAACAGTTGAATAAGGATATAAGAAATAACTCGTTTTAGTGTGCCTGTAACCAGCTGGAATTAATAGGCAATGTGTTGCTTTAGCAAAGCTATTCTTCAAACTGCACAATAGAAATAAGTTGTAGAAGGTTAGTCTAGTTCCAGCACTGTTATTTGCTGAACATTCTATGGACTGAAATATCAGTTGAAACCAAATCAGTCTAACCACTGAAACACTGTGCCCAAGGCAAAAAGGCTCCCAAAATATTTAGAGCCCTATTGCAATGTTGTTGTTCAACGATGATCGAGGGTCACTGGAATATGGACTGGAATATAAATGTAAAATCAAAAGGTATCTGGGGGAAAAAAATATTACAACAGTAATCTCCCCTGTCATGAACTAAATGGAAATCTTAATCCTTTAATTATTCTTCTTTGGGCCAATCTATTTCAAATGCAAATAATACATTTGGTGTCTGAATTACACTGTTTTATTCTCCCATACCTATGGAAGAACAACAAAGCCTTAACTCCAAAGACATCTAATGGCCTTTCTACTCAAGCACTTAACCAGCTTTCTAGGAACAGCCAAATGAACCCATGATGCAGCCACTGCTCTCTTATCCCCCGAGACCATCTTCGTCCTATCTTACTTTGAAATTTGCATTCACAACTCAGACTTAATTCTCCCTCTGGCTTAATCAACTACCAGCCAATTATGTTGCCTGCAATATAGCTGTGATGTTGTGAAAACTGTCAACAGCAATCAAGCTGAGCAATCATTAGCTCAGCTCTGAAGCACTGTTTAACTTTTCATGGTGTCCCTTTGTCATTATCACAAATATGTCACTCACTAGTTTAATGTTTTTTCAATACACCTGAGCCTGTTTGACCTTATACATTGATGTATATGTCTTCCCCAGTTCATATCTTAATTAGAGAAAATGCCTAGAAGCTACCAATTAAATAATTATTATATTTTTATATTATATTATTCCTCCTTTTAAGTTTGAAGGAGCTCTATTCGACATGCAGAGCATGAATACAGCAGCAAACCACTACTTGTTAACATATAGTGGACTAAAGCCGTCCTGAGCAGAGAAAGAAGTCATGCTCCATCTGTGTTGTAATCTGAGCTTTTCTGTTCTTTGTAGAGGTGAGGGTCCGTTCTCATTCCCAGGACGTCAAAAATCAACACTTTGTCACCGTGACAACTTTAACCATGTGTTACAACCAGTGGTGGAAATGGCCAGATTTTACTAGTGGAACCCTTGGATATGGGTGGATGGGCTCCGGACAGCGGACGCGGACCCCACCCGCCTCCCCACGTTCGGAAAATTAAGATCATCATTAAAAACATAAACAAATTATGCTTTCTTGCATTGCACAATAATGTAGGATATTCTTTGTTCAAATTAAAGAATATCAAATTAACTCCTCAGTTGATTTTACGCATTACCATGAAAGCTACACTAAATAAAGATTACCAAGATCTATTGATTGTGTCTCCCTTATTTTATTAACTATTATTATACTGTAAAGGAGTCACTAAATGGACAAGTCGAAACAAATTCTCTCAGGCGGCTACACCAACGTGTGCCATTTATTTACACCAGCATTCAACTCATGAATACAGTGAACACGCGCCCAAAAGGTACTAAGCTAAAATGTGCCCCAGGGCACATGGAAACAACAAACGTTCCTACTTGATTAAGGGGAATCACATTGATGACACTGATGGCTCTGCTTCATACATCTCCTCAGTTCTCTCCTCCCTGTAAAAGACAAATGACAATGGGAAGTAATAGTTAGGCTACCAAATAAACTCTTCATATGTACTGCAATTCTCATCATGAAATAAATGTAATTTACCTCTAAAAACAGAGGGCTGACACTACATCCTTTCCACAGCTCTACTCATTCAGTCTCCTCAGTTCTCTCCACTGCTCTTCTCCCCACTGTATTGTTCTCTCTTCACTGTAAAAGACAAATGACAAATACAAAAAATAGTTAGCTAATATTAAAGGCGCTGTATGTAAGAATGTGGCCAAAACGGTTACTGCACTCAAATTCAAAATACTGCGGCGAGTCGTGTCTGCCCCCCCTCCCCTACAGATTCGAGGTTGCTGGACAGTGGCACGCTCCTCCCCTACAGATTCGAGGTTGCTGGACAGTGGCACGCTGGAGACTGATTTGTTTGCCCACGGGCAGCTGCAGTGGCAGGGCTGCGTCGCCGCATCCTTGATCTTAGGTTTTCCAGCGAATCGTTCGAGCAAGTCCTACTTCTCTGCTGCTAACGCCCCTGCAGGGATACAGCTGAGGAGAAGCCGGCTGCCAGTGCTATGTACCGGGACACTGCTAACGCTGCTGCCGGGATACAGCTGAGGAGAAGCCGGCTGCTAATGCTATGTACTGGGACACTGCTAATGCTGCTTGCCGTGCTGCTGTAGCTCAGTCGTAACTGTAACTGATGCTGAGACTCTACTGACTGCGTGACTGGTAGATGGCGGTGGGTGGCGCAACAGGCCAAAACACAAATTCAAAACATAAACATGATTTGCAGACTGCAAAAAAATTTTTTAAATGCAAATATTCTGGCTGTACAATTGTTGTCGGTGAGATCAGTATGTTATATGAACATTATTCCTTAGTCTCTGTGACATATTAGGATGAGTTTATGACTATTTGCTTTAGATTTCTTACATATAGCTCCTTTAAGAAACTATTTGTAGGCTGACTAAACATCAGTAATTGTAATTAACTAGTAACTTACCTACCAACCAGTGGCGATTGCTCTAAGACTGCAAGGGAAGCTCAGCTTCCCCTAAAATGTCAAAAAATAAGTGGTCAAATATGTACTGTTGTGTTTACATTTCATTGACTAAATATGCGCTAGAACGCGTTCAACTTTTGTTCAGAATCAGCTACTTATCACAGGTCACTGACGCGACTTTCTTCTCATTCATTCCCGTGGCGTCACAGTGCATTAAACAGTGTCGAAGCTCAGCATCCAAAGACTTTAATGGGGAAGCATAGAGTGGGTTGTTCCACTGCAGAGCATGTGAGTGGAGCGGAGCGGGTGAAAATATCCGCTCCTCGCTCGCAGACCTGTCACTTTGCGCCGCTCGTCCGTTCCGCTTGGTTCTGCGCATTCTTCGCTCCGCTCCGCTCCATCATAAATTTTATCCCGCTCCACTCGCTCACCGCTCTGCTCAAAAAAAACCTCAAATAAAACATGAGCTTAGTAGATTCGATTCTGTCTTTCCCCAGGCTGTAATTTCATTTCATTTAAAAAAATACCACAACCCAACTCAACTAAGACATTAACGTAATATTTTGTTTTTAAGCCGACAAAACAGTGAGACCAGAACTAGAGCTCCCAAAATTGTCGGCAATCTTCTATAAGACCTGAGCAGCCAGAATCACAGTTTACAAATATCTAGAAATTATTTCTCTCAGACTATGCCTGTCCTACACCGTAATGAAAATACGAAGTCATCATAAAATTAAATTAATCAATAGGCATTGTTAAATAAAAATAGGCTACAAAATGCAAGTCATCCCAGTTTTAAAACTAAATAAACTATTAGGCCAAGCCTATAATGTTGACTTGTAAATAAAATGTACTTGCCTTAAATAAATTATATGCCCATACTGCTTGCGCCATGCGTAATTGCGCATATTGTATAAAATTAAATTAGCTTACATTCACTGTCAAGTGCAATTTAAAACAAAATAAAAAGAGGAGTCTCTTGTTTGCTATCTACAGCTCTTTTGAGTTCACCTTCAAGAACACAAGTTTGGCCAAAGTCTGAGGCTTCAGACTCATGTGGTGGTTTCTGGATAGCAGGCCCGCAGCGGAGAACACCCTTTCGGCGCTTGCAGAGCCGCCTGGGATGCTGAACACTGTGCGAGCTACTTTAGCCAGGCGCGGGAAGGACCTGGAGTTTTCTTTCCAGAAGTCAGTAACATCTGCATCTGGGTTCTCTCTCGGGGAGTTGAGGTACTTTTCAACTTCACTTTTGGCGTCTCCAGGTGCGCACTGCTGCTCACTGAAGTACGACCCGAACAGGCGAGCTCTTTTACTTTGTTCAGGCTCAGGATCCGGGTTGGCAGTGAGTGGGGTGGCAGTCACAGTTTGTGACACGGCAGGAGTGTTTTCCTCGGCTTCTTCGAAAAGGAGGTTGCGGATCTCTTTGAGTTTGTTGCAGACTGACTCATCTCGGATGACCCACTCTGTCTTGAAACGGGGATCTAACACCGAGGCTAAAATTATGTGTTTATCAGTGTAGTACCTTTCGTAGCGAGTTGACACATTATTAGCCAGTGTTTCTGCAAAAGCAGAAATGCCCATGGGAAGTGCAGTGTTGGTAAACAGGGATTTGATCTCACTGACAGCCGGGAGGATCATCCCTAGGTTCCCCAGCTCCTTCTGCATTTTGTCTGTGAGGTCCACCAGCGGAGCTAATACGCTGACAAGCAGTTGGCTGCTCCATCGCGTTGTGCAAGCCGTCGTGGGGCGTACTCCCAATCGGTCGGTTTCCTCGGTGTTCAGGCAGCCCCTGCGCACACTTTTCACCAGCTGCCCGACTTTCATTAACAGGCAGTTAACACTGTCGTGCTCGTTAACAGCATCTTTAATAGCCAGCTGAAGCATGTGAATTGGGCACTACAGATGTAAATTTGACACAGTTAAATACTGGTTTACCATGCTTTCTACATTGGTGGTTATTTCTTCCACTTGGACCTGTGAGAGTTCAGGTAGTCCATCCTCCTCCTCTTCCTCATGCTCAGTGCTGCTGCTGGCACCCGCAGTCACATCATCCGCCTCCTCTTCAGTGCCAGGGAGGAGGTTAAATGCTTTAACCATGTTGCTGGCACTGTCAGTCACCACCCCAGTCACACGTTGTTGCACGTTCCTGTTTTTCAGTTTTTCACTTTTGGTAAATGCGTTCTGCTGTATGGTGCCCCTGTATGTGCTCACAGCTTAACAAAACCGTGTGCCCCCAGAACATCCCATCAATGAAACTGGCCATGATGCCAAGGAAGCTGTGCCCTCTTCTACTGGTCCAAATGTCAGCTGACAGAACAAACCCATCACCCTTTTGCAGCAGGTCTCGCAGCTTGGCTTCCATCTCTTCCAGTGCATGTGGCATCAGTGTGTCCCGGACAGTATGTTAGCAGGGGGGGGTGTAGCCTGGTTGGGCAGCACTCGCAAAGTGTCGCATCCCTTCTGGTTCTCCTTTACTTAGTGGCTCGTAGTCCATGTAAATCATTGTAAAAAAGGCTTCATCCAGCTCCCTTTTTCTCGCCGCTGTCACAGTCGGGCCTTTGCGTGGAGTGAAGAAACGGCTTATTTCCCCACCCGTTTGTCTCTCTTTCTCTTGTTCCCGCTGCTGTGCCTCTCACTCTATGAAATACAAATTTACGGAGGTCCAAATTAAATTAAACAAACATTACTACACATATACAAAGCGTATTTTTAACTAGCATTAGCGACTAGCTCACCTTTTGATTTCGCAGCGTGTTCCTGTAGTAGACTGCCGTGTTTCCGAGAAATGTGTCTTTTTAGATTCCAAAACGAGTCTCTACTGACTGAAACAACATCGCCGCATTCTTTTTCTTGTTCCACATCAGCACCATCTGTTAGTTTTACAGGAATGGTACACTTGTATGACTTCTCAGTTTCTTTTGTGAAGTACACAGTAAAGAAAATAGTGGGTGTGCGCAGGTGCAAAGATGCATTCTGGGTGGGGCTGGGGCATGAGCTACCTGAGCGGAATTGGAGCGAGAGATAAGGTTCCGCTCCACCTTTAAAAAAAATAGCCGCTACTCGCTCAACACAAAATCCTTCCGCTCCCCGCTCCGTTCCTCTCCCGCTCCGCTCCGCTCACATGCTCTGTTCCACTGCAGCGAAACTAGACAGTAATTGGATAAATGCTCGGTTTTGTCCCGCCCATCGGACGCTCAGCGTCTCTGGGGGTCTATGGGGCAGTGGGCTGGCCTCGGCTGGCCTGGACGCTGGACTTCTGCATGATGATTGGATGATCTGTCTGAGGCTGAATCCCTTTTTGATTGACAGCGAAATGAGCGAATCAGCGATCTTGAAATATAAACCACCACTGGAGCATTTTTCAAGTTTCATTCCGTTGTTCCAAGTTGATCTGGAGAGTTTTCCAATCCTCTTAGTGACTTTTTCTTTGTTAAAAACGACTAGCGACAAATCTAGCATCTTTTTCTGGCGTTATTGGAGACTGTACTCATGTTTGGAGACTCTGACTTCTGTCGCTCTGCAGTTACTGTCCCCAACGAGCAGCGGGTGCTGCTGTGAGCCGCTTCACCGTCCCAAAGCACTCACAGGCGGTCACACTAGCCTCGCACAGCAGCCCCAGAGGCTAGAATTTACGTATAAATAAACGGACACATTTTATGATGTAGGCTGAAAATGAGCTTCCCCTCCTTGAAAGACCAGCAGCCGCCACTGCTACCAACTGTGAAACTATTTCTGCATTCTCTGTTCACTGTATAATAGACCGTGCATACAGACATGAGTGAACAAGCTAGCTAATGAAAATAACATTAGGTAACGTTAGCTAGTCTAAAGCTTTCAATCCTCTATCAGCAGATAAATTAGTTCAACTCATGTAAAACCTTCACATAGAGTAACTGGCTAAATATCTCTGACTAAATTAAACCAGCAAGGCTTGCTACTCTATGTCTATTAACGGCTAGCTAACACCTTGGCTGTTATATTGGCTGCCATATCAGGCTGTTACCAAGGCTAGCTGGTAAGCTAACGTTAGCGTTAACGTTACTAACAAGCTAGCAAGAGTGTTAGCTAGCTAGCTTTACCCACAATAATAATATGCTACAATAAGCATGAAATCATCAAACAATCAAGAGTAACGTTATTTTAACAAGACTAGATATGTCAAAGACACCACCAATGTTTGAGGAAATTCTTTATAAAAATGTACGATAGCAGAGTTATCTCGCCTTTAAGCCAGCAGTGGTGGTAGGAAGAGCACAGAACAAATGTCTGTGTAAAAGGGACAGCCGGCAGGACAGGACCATGGATGGGACAGGTGTGATGTTTTGACAACATGTCTTGTGTAACACCCATCGCTGAAAGATTTGAAAGCAGCTTGCAACAGTTAACAGCAGCTGACTCAAAGTAGAAAAACAACAGCAGAAAACGTCCACAAACTGGGAAGACAATGAAGCCCGGGAGCTCCTTACTCTCGAAGCAGCAGGTGAGATCAGCTGCCATGTAACAGGGATGGTAAATGACTCTTAGTGCCATGATAAGCCATTGTTATCGTTTTAGAGAGCACTGCTGGCGTATATGTTATATGTCAAATGAGACGCAGACACTAGCCATGTTTCCATCAGACTGTTTAGATGCGCATCTAGAAGTATCGCATCGGAAAATTATGATGGAAACGCCAAGATTCGAATTAAAATCCCCTGATTCGCACAAACTAAAATACGCT
>NC_065510.1:40693620-40713985 GCF_006386435.1 Epinephelus moara
ATATGACTAAATATGAATACACTATGGGCCAGGTATGAGCAGTATAGACTAGTAAATATATAAATAGTAAAAGTCAAACACATATTAAGTAATGTAGTAAGAATGTGCAAGTATGTTACACTACAAATAAAAGTAATGTGAATGTAAGGCTGCTTCACGTGCAGACAGAATATAGTGCCAGCAGATGGGGTCAAAGGTTTGACTTGTGTTGTTGACTTAATAAAAGGAACTGTGGCTAGTGATTTAAATGTCAACAAATTATATACTTATACTGCACATCTTTTTCATTTGTTTTATTCTGAAAAATAAAAAATGTAATATCACCCATTACACAGCTATTTGTCGGTTACCCGCGGATACCCGACCCAGTGCAGGACTCTTTGTCAGTGCATGTGAGTCCCTGTGTGTGTTCCCAACTGGCTAGCTAATTACCACTGCTTTGTGCTGTGGTCATAAGGCGTTTACCACTAATATTGGGTTGGTGTTGTAGTGGAAGTGTGGCGCCCACCCTGATTTACTCCATTAGCTCTGACAGCACACAGGAAAACCTGCCAACAAAAGGTGATAGACTGTGTACACAGCTCTGCAGTCAGACAAGCATGTCTATTTGTGTGTCAGAGTGTTGTTTTTTTGCTTGTTTTGGTGTGTCACGTTCAATGTCACGGACAGGTCGGAAAACAGGTTAGTAAACACTAGAAAGCAACGTGGAGGCCTGTGAAACCTTTACGGTGGTTACAATTTCTTATCTCTTACCTACTCAGTCTCTCTTTCAAACTTGGTGCAGACTAATTCAGATAGATGTTTAAGCGCTGCTAGGGCGAAGATGAACGGTGTTTTGTGACAGTGCGTCATTGCCTCGCTGATTAAGGGATCAAAATTAACGCATGCTAATTGTAACCTTTTCCATTATATTGAAAAGCTAGATGTTCGCAGGTGTTTGCGGGGTTTTTTTGTGCAGTGGGGTTTTACTGTTTTACTGTTGTTAGCACTTGTTAGTAAACTATATTATTAAAACTCTTGTCAGTTTGTTCCCCACCTGTGCAAATTTGTTCTTCCTTCGGTAGTGCCAGGCACCCTGTTATGCAGAGACTCTCTCTGAAGCTCCTTCACTAATGAGCCTTGTTACTCATACACTCTGATATGTACAGGTCAAGATGATCTTCTGTATTTGTACTTCCTTTCTGATCATCTCTGCTTCAGACTGTCTTATGATCGAAATGAACACAGAGTTATGCAAGTAATATAGTCTATGTACTGCCATTAAAATAAACACATTCGGGTGATGCATTGATTATGTAAATAACTCATCAACACCTGCTCGCACTTTACTTCTACAAATATACAAGTATTGGAGTAACCTAATCAAATTACAGTTGAAATAATTTGCTGTTTTCTCATTATCAAAGTAGAAACAACGTTTCTAGCTGGGTGCTCATTCTTATGTAAAACTGTTAATGGTATAATTCAAGTCAAAATAAGTTATAGTTTTACGGCATGAATACGTTTTTCGTATCTGTCATGAAAGAACAGGCAACAGCCACGTAATTGTCAGCTGATTATCAAATTAAACAAATCCCGTGGTCGAGAAGCACAGGGGAGACTTTGTTTTGCCCTCAGGGCTGAAGTTGATGATGATTTTGGGGCTAACTCCTTAACTTAACCCAGCAGGCCAGAGGTAAGGCACAGGTGCTTAACTCAGTAAATATAATTTACACTGTACTTTTACTGTCACCTGGCAACTTCACTGCTTATTTCCTGTCTGCTCTGAGTCAATCATACACTCCTTTTACCTACACAACACTCTGAGCTATTCCTGTAAGGAGCTATGCTACTCTTGTAACAACTGTTTCACAATTGATTGAATATTATTTTATTTTTTATTTGATCAGATTACCTGAATTGGCAGGCTAATAACAGGCAAAATGCTAATGCTTGGTTAAATTTAGCCATATGGACCACTTTTTAGTGTCTCCTGGAAACAGTTTCAGTGTATTGTGTGCCACTGGCAGTGCGTTTTTCTATTTGGTTTTCTCTGTATGTGCAGCATGTTTTTGAAATTGTTGCATACGTGTTGTCACATCACTAAAGATGTTTTCTTAATGTCTGTTGAGTGCGGAGCTGCAGCCAGGAGGCAATAAGCTTAGCTTAGCATAAGACTGAAAAACAGGGCGAAACAGCTAACTTAGCTCCGTTCAAGTTAAAAAAAAAAAACCATCCAGCACCCCTAACATGTTGTGTCTTGTGTTTGTGCATACAGACATTTGTGGTTTCAAAGAGACTTATTAATAACTTTGATTGTTGTTTGAAGTAGTAAGTCTTAGAGGTGCTGGCCTTACACACAGGTTAGCTGTTTCTCCTGTTTCCACTCTTTGTGCTATGTTATGCTAATTGTCTCCTGGCTCCAGCTCGTATCACCGCTGAGTCGTATCAATGTTCCCACCAAACTCTCTGCTAGATAGCCAGTAAGCATATTTCCAACAATGTCAAGCTCTTCTTTCAAACCTGAACCTGACTCATTTTATATTGATGAATTTATCTGAAGTTTATGGTGGCTCTAATGTTGTGTTCATACTAAATGCAATGCAAATTTTCGTGTTGCTTTACTCGCTTGAGTTGAATGCTGGAATATTTTGTGTTGACTCGCTTCATATGAGTGAATAACTTGCGTCATATGGGCATGATATTACTGAATCCATGCATGAACTTCCACTGGTACGGCCTTGGCATCATGTCCCCCCAGAGGATCTCAATGTTGATTGGCTATCGTGGTGCAAATTGGTCACTGAAGTTCGGATTTTTAAACTCTCGCGGAAAAGCATTTGACATGAAATGACGCTACGTGCCTAATTACCGCCGCTTAAAAGCCTTTGCATGCTGAGTACCTTTTTTCGAATGTGTTTTTTTTAATCCGTTATCTGAAAAAAAAAAGTTATGCACAGAATGCGCATGATGGATGAAAGTTTCGGACTCACTGTGCAACATAATTTACACAACGTGAAGTCGTATTTTTTTTTTAGACGTGCTTTGTGTCTTTAAATTGACTTACATGTAATTCACGGAGTGAACACAACTGCCAATTAAGACATCACAAGCAAATTAAAGTGATATCAATATTCTCATCTCAGCTCTCGGCAAAAACGTGGATAAGCATATATTTTTTTTAATTGTTAAACTATCCTTTCATTATCCCAGCCTTCCTTTTGGGGAAGCTGCAATAATTATTCTGGACAATTGTAGATCACAGAGGTTTCTGCCAAAATCCAGTGGTTTTTATATACTCTGCTGGTTTACACGCTGTTACACCATGGTGGAATAATTGTTGATCACAGAGGTAACATTAAATTGGATAGAAAATTGATTTGATAGTCTGCATGGGAAACAACTGTCTGTGAACATTAGTATGCACAACAGACAACTATTGCAATTTGCTTTTTAATCTTCATACATATTATTTGTACTTAAAGAGTTGTTGCTGAGTCCCTGGGCCCTGGCACACCAAGCGGGACACAAACACGGGTGACAGACACCATAGTTTTTGCGGTGTGTCCGGCATTGTTGGCACTAGGCGGCCCTGTCTGCTTTTCTTTGGCTGATTCAGAATGTTGAATCAGTGTCAGAGACAGTGGAGCACGCCACTGAATTAATTCACTCTAATTGGCATTTCAATTCAGTGCACTACAAGAAAAAACAGTGCACAAACAAAAAACTAGAAAAAAGTCAAGAAGGTGTAAAATCTGAACAAACTTGTGATATAAGGTAAGATTATATTTTAGCCACTGAGCTCTTTAGCAGGACCAGCTTGTAGTTGTTTATTTATTATTCTGTAGTGCATGATAAAGATTATTTGTTCTTTCAACGTCCACATTATTAATGTGCTCACTGGCTAACTAGTGTCGTAAATCAGTCCTGTCAGTCTTCAAGTTTCCCTTTCGGAATGATGAACACAGACTACCACCGCCTACTGGTGTAGAGAGTTATTTCCTTTCACACAGGTGCAGAATGTACATGGACTTGGCTGTTGGCTGTAGTCTTTGTGACGTGTTCAAATGCAACTTGGCTGAGACACAGGCATCATGAGGTGATGTAATGGCTGTCACCATTTGTTTTTTGATGTCAGTTTGGTGTGTATGGGCATTTAAAGCATTACTGAGGTCATTAATCTAATTTGAGGTATAAGCTTTTGTGGAAGGAGCTGTACATCAGAGTAGAGCTTAGATTCTCTGCCCGAGCCCGAGCCCAGCCCGACCCGGCCCACGGTCCCAAGCCGGGTCGGGCCAGGAGCCCCCCTCTGTTACCTCCCTCCCTCTGACCGGGCCCAAGCCGGGTCCGATCAGAGGGAGGGTAACTATCTTATCCAATTAAGACAAAACCCCCCCAAAAATGAGCTGTAAAAATAGAGATGTAAAAAGATAAATGCCATTCTCCTTATATTGTAAACAAAAAAAAGGTTTCCAGCTCCTGCTTGGGGACTCCAAGGTGGTTCCAGGCCAGATGAGATATGTACTGTAATTCCTCCAGCATGCTCTGGGTCCACCACCAACCAGAGGTGCCCAGGAGGCATCCTCAACTAACCCCTTTCAACATGAGGGAGCAGCGGCTCTACTCTGAGCTCCGTCCAGACTTCCTGTCTCATCCTGTCTCTCAGGCTGAGCCCAGTAAACCCACACAGGAAACTCATTTTGGTCACTTGTGTTTGTAATCTCTTTCTTTCGGTCACTAACCAAAGTTCATGACCATAGGTGAGGGTTGGAATGTAGACAGACCAGTAAATCGAAAGCTTCGCTCTCTGGCTCAGCTCCCTCTTTTCAGTACAATCCACACACATAAAAAAAAGAAGAAGAAAACCTCAGGGATTTCCATCATGTGGTAATTGCCAGGTGGAAGCAATTAAAATGGAACAAGGGCATGTGGTGTAAAAGATGTGAAGCACCAATGTGATACAACCTCTGGCTATATCTGATGGTATTAATACTGCAGAAACTAGCTCAAGGTTTGAATACTAAACATTGCATATTTTAAAACTGTCCTTCAGAACAGTAATTATCAGATGCATCCATAGCAGCAGTAAACTGTGGCTGTGTGACTTTTCTGTGAACTTAACAGCCCTGACAAATTTATGTTTATATACAACTAAATTTGTTTTGTTAACATTATAAGGAAATGTTGCAATAATGCAAAAATGTTGAAACGGACAGAATCAGCAAAATGTTCCATGACAACATATTTTGTTTCCCGCCAAAAGGCATTCTTGCAACACACTTTCCACTTGTTCAGCCTTTTTTAACCAACATCACAATCTTTCCCTGACCTTAACCCATGTGCTTTTGTTGCCTAAACCAAAGATAGGAATCATCATCTGAACCCAGGGTTCTGGTGTCAAGGTCCTGCACTTTGTAGGCCCCAAGTGTCAACCTCCAAGTCTGAAAAATGAAGCCAATACAGAAAATTCCAAAAACTGCAGTTCCTGGGACGGCCACTCAAGGCTGGCTACAAAACAGAGTGCAGTAAATCCCCATAGACTCAAATGTTAAATTGCCCACATTTACAGCAGAAAAAACATATTTACAGTCTGGTACAAAAAAACAGCTTTGGTCTCTACAGCTAATTTCAGCGTTCATGACAACTGAACAGGGGGTACATTTTTATATAACTCACCGGTTTACATTTTGTCAAGGCAAAGTAATGCATATTTAAGGGTGGGGCTGCCTGAGTGACAGGCTGTCTGTGAGGCATCGCCACAGTCTGTAGTCGCGCTTCCATTACAGTTTTGCGACAAAGTACAATTGCGACTTGCAGGTGTTGCCATTAAAAGGTGTTTTGCGTATGAGCCATGATTCTCGCAAAATCTCGTCCCGCGAGACTCCACTTTGTTTGCAGAAGTAAGACGGACATTCCAAATCTCTTTCGAGCTGGAACAATCATCTCGGTTGCCAATGCTGCTGTTGCAGTAGTCTACAACCGAAGATGAAGAGAGTGAGTGGTATTCCAAAGGCAAAGTCCTTATGTGTGGCAGCGACCACGGATAAAGGATTTCTGGGAGAGGATCATGAATGAGGAATTCACCAATGTCATGTCCGGTGACATATTCATTCATCTTCTAACCGCTTCATCCTCTTGAGGGTCGCGGGGGGGCTGGAGCCTATCCCAGCTGACATTGGGCGAGAGGCAGGGTACACCCAGGACAGGTCGCCAGACTATCGCAGGGCTGACACATAGAGACAAACAACCATTCACACTCACATTCACATCTATGGACAATTTAGAGTTATCAATTAACCTAGTCCCCAATCTGCATGTCTTTGTACTGTGGGAGGAAGCCGGAGTGCCCGGAGAGAACCCACGCTGAAACGGGGAGAACATGCAAACTCCGCACAGAAGGGCTCCCACGCCCGGGATCGAACCGGCTAACCACCACACCACCGTGCCGCCCTCCGGTGACATATATTTGTGAAAAAAATGTTTCCATTACACTTTTGCGATATACTTCTATATCGACATGTCTGAAAAACCACCTCATGAGAGCGTAAAAAATTTTTCTCGATATTTGAGAGTTTTTTCGAAATGTAGGTGTTTCCATTACCAGTTTTTTATTGTGATATTTAGGTTTTACGCATTTCTAGGGTTAATGGAAATGCACTTAGTGACTCAGATCCAGCCCTCAGTTCCTTCCACAGCTCCAACTTCTCGTCCAAATATGGTCACTTCTGGCCCCCAAAATGCTAAACTCAAGGCCTCAAAACAGTAGTCCACAAACCAATGGGTGACATCCATTAGCTACATCCATTATTTATACAAACTATGGTTGTCACAGTCTGCTTCTCTCCGTCACCTGCTCCTGGTAAATTTCCACTCACCTGCACTCTGACACAGCCACACCCATCTCATCAAGGCAACTCTGCTCACCTGCTCAACTCAGCCTGCCACCTCATCAGCCCAGCTGCACTCACCTGCTTTCAATCACTGACTGGCTCAGTATAAAGACACATGCTCTCCACACACTCACTGCTAGATTGTTCTTCAAACTCCACGCAAGACATTCCAGCACTCCCCCTTGGTTTGACTCCCTGGTGCCGACCCTGCCTGTTCCTGACCTGCCTCCGTCATCTCTGCCCTGGTAATTACCTCAGCCTTCTGTCTGTGACTCTGATTCCTGCCTGCCCCCTTCCTGGTTCCAGTCTGCTCGGCTCTGTGGCTGCATGGTGCAACACCAGTCCTGCATCCCTCAGTTCTCCTGGTTTTGCTAGCTACGTCTGACTTCACCCCACTACCAGCCTCTGGACCCCCCTGCACTTACGGTACAGTCCACAACTCTCGGACCACCTTCAAGTATTGCCTGCCTGCTCTTGCCACATTCACTCACTGCTGCAATTACAATCAAGCTCACTAGGCCCATTTCCACTGAAGAAGTTCCTGGTACTATTTGGGGGGCAGGAACTACTACAGGAACATCCTCTCACTCGGCCCTCTCAACCGCCGTGTCTCCACTGAGAGCGGAGTCGGAGGAAGGTTCCTGTAAAGTTAGGGGCTCTCGGCTCTGTTAGCCGATAGCGGTGTCTGTAATAACTCACTAAATGGCCCGTGAAAAAAAATATTTTTTCCAGACGATGTCTTAGTTACAACATGATTGAGCTAACTGGAGTAGTTTCATGTCGTATCCGACAACGGGAGGCTTTTAACAGATGACGTCCTGATGTTAGCTTTGCTGCTGTTAGCTGTCCCTGTCAGCTGATGCTTTCTAGACATCGTGATTTCCCAAAACTGAATAAATACCACACATATCAACACAAAACTGCTTTGCTAGCTCACTCATGTTGTAACTAAGATATCCGCTGGAAAAAATATTTTTTTTCACGGGCCATTTAGTGAGTTTTATTTACATGGCGGCGGAAGCTATATGACCGAGCTAACCCTCGTCTGCTGAGTTTTAAAAATGCCGGCTATTTTGTTGCTTTCTGTTGTCGTCACATCCCACCTTGAGTATATCCAGTCATCACCAAGTAATCCCCAAGCCCCAGCCAGGAGTCTTTCGGGGCCGTTCTGAGTACCTACCCCGAGGCAGGGACTTGTTTAGCCCCTGTAAAAGTTCCGGAACTCTGTCCTTCGGGGGTGGTTCCTGCGGTGGAGACACGCACCAACGGCCCCGGCCCTGTAAAATTACGCCAAAGTTCCTGCGGTGGAAACGGGCCTACTGAAAGACCCCTGAACTTTTTGCATATCTGTGTAAACAATAAAAGTCATTACCAACTGTCTGCCTGCCTCAGTGTGCTGTATTTGGATACAATCACACCCCGTGACAATGGTTATAACATTGTCTCTGAACACAACCCAGGCGTTACATAAGTCATTTCTAGGAGACAAAGTTGGAACAGAATGATATGAGAACACATTATTCTTTCTTACTTTATTTTTTGACACCAGTTAAAAAAAAAGTAGGTAATTCAGTGAGAACTATTATAAAAGGTAGACACATTTTCCATTATGAAAACCATTATGTAAGGTCTAAAGATGCCTATGTCTATGTCTTACTTTGTGATTACTGTTTTGATTTTTTTAATTGGAAAATTGATTGAGTGAACATATTTTTGCTGTCACTTGTCTGTAGTTACTGAAATGCAAATGGCCAAGAAAAGGCTTTACAAATGATTGCAATGTTTCGATGTGCACAGAGTGACAAAGGAACTCTGACAAAAGCTTGAATGATTGTGTGGCAGAGTAATGACATAAAGGCACTGTGCATGTATCTGAGCGAGTCTGTGTGATGTGGTGTCCCTGAAGCGCCTGGAAGTGACAGACTGAAGGATGTGATCAAGAGTTCAGATTAATTTGTAATGGTTGAATGTTTTGGCTCAGATTTGCCAGCTGCCTTGCTGATTAAATGTTAAAGCATTAAACCATTTTCACCCCAAAGCAAATCATTAAATGAATATACCTCATCACTGCCTCATCAAACATGCATATTGCAGCTTCGTTGGTTGTCCTCACATCAAGGTACGGGTACAAGGGGTGAACTTCCCTTCACAGTTGAGGGGTTGAAATAGTTTGTATGATGCTTTTACTGGATCAACAAGTCCTCTGGGTTACACTGATACCCCTTTTCGACAGTCATGGGCTGGCCTGGCTTGGTTTGGTTTGGGCCATCAGGGATTTGTATTTCCATTACAACAGGGCTACCTTCTTGAAGGTGTGTCTTATGATTTCTTGTCCTGAGTCATGATGTTCAAAAGCAGAGTGCTGATCTATGGCTGAAGTCCCCCGTTTTGATGCACTTGCTTTTCCACAGCAGGGCAGGTAAAAGAAGTTGGCCTGTTGGAGGTGAGCTGTTTGCAGAGGTGCAGTAAGAGCCTGTTGTCTGCAGCTCTTCATCTAACATCTCACTGTGGCTGTTTCTGCTTTTACTCTTCCTCCCTGTGGTGTCATTAGACTTGCTTTTATTGAAGAGAAACTTCCAACAAAGTTCCACTTATTCAGCAATAACACATTTCATTTCCTATAGATTTGTCACAATAATAGTCCTTGTTATTTTGTTAAGTATAAACTTTTATTGTGAAGCAGCAAAATAAGGAAATATTGAGTTTCAAAGCAGCAACTTCACACCACTTCTAATATGGCTGATAGCTACCATTAAAAATAGTTAATTAAAGCGGATATCTAAAGTACAAACAGGACGCAGGAGAGAAACTAAACTTCAAACCACAGAGATTCAGTTAGAAGCTACAAAAGTACTGAGAGCTGAACACACAGAGACCTTTAAAAATGCCTTAGTCTCTGGTCTGCTGAGAAGTGTCTCGCAACACACACGCTGTTTGGGGGGGAGAACGGGGGTTGTCAGGGGTTGGCCCAGCCTGGGGCACCGAAAAGGGGGGAAAAAGGAGAAGGATTCTAGGGGCCCATGATTAAGAGGGGCCCAGAGAGGCCCCTAATAAAATTTTAATACTGACAAAAAATAATATGACACTAAGTTATTAACTAACTTATAATCACAAATATATTTTATTTACAATGTACTGGTAACAATAACTTTATTTGTTTTGGAAACATTAACACCCCACCTCTCTATTTATCTGAAATGGTTCAGTCTGACTGGATCAGCTGCAGTGCACCGGTAATTTGTCACAGACAGCAGGTAAGGAGGTGGAGACGGCAATATGCCTCAAAAATCAGGTAGCCGAAAACGGAAAGGAAGCTAAGAGAGGAGAAAGAAGCAAAGGGGCGACAGGATGTCACCCAGTATTTCAAAAAGCAAGGTGGGTTTGTTAGTGGTTCATGTGGTGGAAAGTTATGGAATATTAACTTTGTCCGTGGTCTATAAGCTAGCTCACTTTTCTCCCCATGTTAGCTCATATTTCTGAAGAAAACTCTGGATTTTAAATTTCACTGTTGTTTTAGTTTAATAATCAGTACAGTCAAACGTTTAGCAAGCTGCTCATATTCAATCAGTTGACCTCCCCTCTGTCAAAATGATGCCTCGTTCCGAACAGATACATCAAGTGCAGCAGCAGCTGTCTGTCAGCCCCCAACTCCACCTGCCCCTGAACCAGTACTCCCACACGAGGAAGGAGGTGAGCAGCTGTGTGTTGAATTGATAATAATGATAAACTTTATTACAGACTCAAATGTCAGATAAGAACAAAAAACAATACACACAAAAGATATAAAAGATGAATCTATTATTATGGAAAAGATTAATTAAAATAAATGAAATAAAAATCGTTCTGAACAATTTTAATGGTTTAAAAAGCATATATATATGTAACTATTTTGTTTTGTTAAAATTCAGCTATCACTGAAATAGAAGAATTGCAGTAGGAACAGAGGAGAAAATTTGTGGTGTGTGCAGCAGACTGGGTGACTGCTCTCAATCCAATCAGAGAAATGTTTACATATTCTGGAAATCAGAAGATTAAATAGATTAACGACCATATAGCCTCATATATGTATTTTTTCACCCCAAATCCAATGCCAACACCTGTGAGTCTACAGTTTTGGAGATAAATTAGACCTACAAGAGGGAGACAGTGAGCAGTGGGGGATTGTTAGTGAAAATCACATTTTCTTTTGTTATTTTTGGTTGAATCACTGAAAGCACCTTTTAGTAAAACAAAATGGTGGGAGGCCACCTGAAACGGTGACTATGATGCTATTACAATAGTTAGGCTACATTATTGGAAATACTATACAATTTATGTATGTCACGTACACTCTACAGAGCCAGGTCCAGGATCCTCTTCAAGTTTGTCAGGGAGGAATGTGGAAGTGGAGGACGAGATTGTTCTTTTTTCACAAATATGGGAATGATAGTCAAAAATACCATCAAAATGCATAGTTTTATGTAAAATAGCATCAAAAGTTTTCGCCAGCCTCCAGGCCAGCTGTGTAAGGGGCCCAGTAAAAATTCTTTTCATGGGGCTGAAAATCCCTGGCGGTGCCCCTGGGCCCAGCTTTTGGACCTACTCCGGATAAGGTCCACCTCCGGTGCAGCTTGGCATGGCACAGCGTGTCAAAACTTACAATGGAACACAAATGGGTGCAGGATGGCTTTACTTGGCGCAATGGGAAAAGGGAATGAGATGCCCTCTAGAGGAGGGGAGGGGAACCTCCGGCCCACGAGACCATTTCAACTGGCCCGCAACACAGTAAAATTTTTACATTTTATATATTCACTTATTGTATGTATATATAAAAAATCAGAAATTTTTTTTTGACAGCCATTAGTTTTCTAAGATAAACAGATGGCTATGTATGTCTGAGTTAGGGTGAATACAGCATGTGATTTACGTGTCATTGCACGATGACAGTTGGCGGCAGTGAGTGATTGACACGGATTGACAAGTGATGCATCATGGCGACTGTCAAAAAAGGGAAGGTGGATGCCGAATGCCGCGTATCCCAGGAAAAATGGACAAACGATTTTTTCTTTGTTGAAGCCAGTGTGCCTAGTTTGGGGCGAGGCGCTGGCAGTGATGAAAAAGGCAAATCTCGAGTGCCGTTACAGCTTGAAACATGCTAAACTTGACGAGTTGAAAGGACAAATGCGTCTGGATAAAATCAATGCTCTTTGTCGGAATTTGGGTGTCCAAAAAGCAGCTTTCACAAGACCGCAGACTGACAGAGAGAATATTATGCATGCACGTTTTGTGGTGAGTGAATTAATAGCCAAGAAGCTGAGTTTGTGAAGGAGTGCCTCGTAGCCGCCGCGGAGCTGCTCGCGCCCGTCAAAGTGAAATTATTTCAAAGCATCAGTTTGGTGCGAAGAACCTTGCAGACAGGATTACTGATATGGCATATTGAAAAAACACTGAAGGACACTGCAAGACACTTTGGCCTGTGACGAAACAGCAGACATCACAAACAGCGCAGCTTGCCATTTTTGTGCGTGGGATTACGACCGAGTTTGATACGAAGGAGGAGTTGCTGTCTTTGCAAACCATGCATGGCACTACTAAAAGTGAGGATTTGTTCAGTCAAGTTGTTGTGGCCATGAACAATTTTAAACTGCCATTTGAGAAGTTGAGCGGCATCGCCACTGATGGGGCACCCGCGATGGTTGGCGTGCAAAAAGGATTGACTGCATTAGTCAAAAAAGAAATGAGCCGTCTGAGTCTGGATCTAAGTGATTTAGTTGTATGCCACTGTATCATACATCAAGAGAGTCTGTGTGCACATTCCCTGAAGCTTAGCAATGTGATGAAAACCGTTGTGTTCACCGTAAACTTCATCAAAAGCAGAGGGCTGAACAACCGCCAGTTCAAGGAGCTACTCAGCGAGCTCGAGTCAGAATACTTTGATCTGGTTAATCATTGTGAAGTGCGATGGCTGAGTCGTGCAAATATGCTCGCATGGTTTTAAAAACTACGGGAAGAAGTCAAACACTTCATGGAGATGAAGGGGAAACCTGTCATGGAGCTCAGTGATGGCAAGTGGCTCAGTGATCTGGCCTTCATGGTGGACATCCCCAAGCACCTGTCAGAGTCAGAACATCAAACTGCAAGGTCCCAACCAGCTCGTCAGCTCTCTGCTTTCAAATGTGAAATCATATGAAGTGAAGTTAAGGCTGTGGCAAGGACAACTGGAGAGGGATAACACTGTGCACTTTCCCACTCTGCAAGAACAAAAGCCTGATGTTACAACTGAATATGCTGTTGAGTGTGCAAAACTCATTCAGGCATTTGATGAGAGGTTTCATGATGTGAAAATATACAAAAGGAACTGGACATGTTTGCTATGCTTTGATGTGCAACCAGCTGATGTGCCAGAAAACCTCCAAATGGAAGTAATTGAGCTGCAAAGCAACAATGAGCTCAAAGCTAAGCACAACAACCTCCCTCTGCTGGACTTTTACAAACTGTATGTTTGTGCTGAGGATTTTCCCATCCTGAGGAGACACGCCCTGAAGTTTGCATCTCTGTTTGGGACAACATACTGCTGTGAACAGATCTTTTCAAAACTGACTCTTGCAAAGACTCGCTTCCGCTCAAGACTGACTAACCCAAACTTGGAAAACCAGCTTAGAGTAGCATCATCACTGCCAGCTGACATCAGACACCTCGCCTGATGTCAGACCTTTTTTTTTTTTTTGTCTTTTTTTTTTTTGCATCCCTAGGTATGTGTTCATAATAGTATGGCCCTCAGAGGACTTTATAAAAATTGATATGGCCCTTGATATGAAAAAGGTTCCCCACCCTTGCTCTAGAGGGACAATTACAAGTGTTTTTTGATCAGACGTCTTTTTCATCAGGAGGACATTATTTCTCTCTGCCTTGCAAAATTGTTAACTATTAAACAACGAATCTGTTTTTTTATGTGTAGACACTATGGTAAAGGTTTGGTTTGGTTTAAAGACTAAAATGACAATAATCAGGGAAACATCATGGTTTGGGTTAAAATGACTCTTTCATTAAGAATACGGGGCCTTCATCATGGTTACAATGAGAAAAACAGAGCCCTGTTTAGACCTGGCATTAACATGCGTTATGGTGATTCAAACACAAGTGGACAGCCCAGACACATCGCTGTTCACACCAGTGTGAACAGGGATAGTCATGCACTTTGTCCAACTTGACATTAAAATGGGTAAGTTATAGAGCTATTAGCCCAATGCCACCAAAACAACTACCACATCCTGCAATGACGACATAGTACTTGCATCAGGATGCATTAGTGTTTACATTACAAAAGACATGCGGTCAAATGCATCCCAGACCACCTCAGCAAGTGGTTTGAGTGATCGGATCACAATGTGTCTTGGTGGGCATTTAGACTTGCAATTAGCACTGTTCATTTATGATGGATCACCTGAGACCCATGTCTCCACCCCGAACTCCTTCATATGTGGTCCCTGACACTTTGCTCACGACATAATTACAACAGCCACTAGAGTGTGTTAGATAGATGTCAACATGTTTTTATAGGGCAATTGATGAAATGACTGCTGCTTAGGAGGACAGTCCCTGCCAAATCATATTTTTAATTATACAACAATTAGTTCCGACTGAGTAATTTGATTGGACATTGGACACTGGACACAGTCATTCCATGAGTGCTGATATAGAGTACAACATCACTGGGACATGTAACAGTAAAATCACTCCACTCACAGGTGTTATAAATATAAATGCAACCGTTAATTAACCAACTGTCACACTTGCTACATTGACGCAAACTGACACTATAGCTATACAGTATTTATACTGAATTATCAATGATCATCTGATGAGGTACTGATGAGGATGAGGGAGAGTGGAAGCTGAATGCGGCCGTGCCACATCCAGGTTTGCCAACGTTTCATCAGCCGAACTGGACGAAGTTACACAGTTGCAGATCAATGTAAATACAAAATAGCTTGTGAGTTCCTAGTGTGCTGCGTTGCCTGGCAACGGACTGGGGGAACTGTTTTTTTTTTTTCTTTTTTCGCAGAGCTACATAACATACTTAAATAATTTATTTCATCACCTTTTGTTAACATTTCCTTACTCAGCATTGCTGTTTAAGCTGTTGTTGAACTGTTGTATAAAAGCAATATCACACTGGAGGTCGTGATGTTGTACTGTATGTCATCACGGCTGTAATTGCCTGCGGCCTCGTGCCTATGACCGAATCACAGCTGTGGCGATATACAGAACAACATCACGACCTCCAGTGTGATAGTGCTTAAATATCTGCATGTTGTAACCTCGCTGCACTAATCAATATTTTTGTATTAACCACAGAAACAATACCTACACTACCTGGTCAGCATTATTCAGCAGACAACAAATTTAGCGACTAGCTAGTGAACATAGCAGAGATACTGGCAGCTAAAGAGAAAGACATTTCCCTCAAGAATTGGTAGAGACCAAAATCAGAGCTACAAAAGAGGGTATTGGCCAGAAATACAACTCCAAATGTAGGCTATAATAATGTTTCTGCATGTTTGCCGGTTGAGTGACTTTTGCTAACACGCTTGCCAAAACAACTTTACAAGGAGGTAAGATGTCAATGTTGTGTTCACAGCTTATTGTGGTGCCATTAATTGACCAAAAAGAAAAAAGTATGCCAAATCTCCACTGCATGGTATTGCTCTTTTTTGGTTTTACATTGGCAAAAGTTGTGAATAGTATCTGGTACTGTTTCTTGGTACCATCTAGGTCGAGGTTCCAAGTGAGCTTATTGGATACTAAAGACCACTAATTAGTGTGCGACATGGGAGAGTTTGTTCAAACCTGCTACCATCAATAGCAGCTGCAAATTTTTCTATTCACTACACCCAGATTTTTTTTTTTTTTAAATGTAAGCCCTCATAACCATTGCTGTCAAGTACAGAAGTTTCGCTCTGTGGATGCTGGTGAAATGATCCAGCAGTGATCACAGCAGTGACACACAGTATTTGTGTTTCATTGAAGATGATGTCACAGCAGTTTCACATACATGTAGTGCTGCTATGGCGATCAGCTAAGAATCCCACCTACACTTAGGAGGTATCTGCAGTGGAAAAACCAAATTGAAAAAGTATCTGCTACTAAAAGTAAGTCCACTATAGTCAAGCTGTACCATATAGTGGAAATTTGGTGTTCCACGCTAACTCCAACCTACAGTAATCCTAATCTAAGTCTTCAAACAGTCCTTTAACAATGTGAGGAAAAAACTTACTCTAAAACAAAATGTTCTCACTCATACAGTATTGTACTGGTTGCAGCCGTCACTACAGAGCAGCAGGAGTTAGTTGGGATTGATATGCTAAGACCCTTAGTCTGTTTGGTCCCATGTCGTATAATCCATTACCTAGAGCAGTCGTTCCCAACTGGTGGGTCGTGGTCCAAAAGCAGGTCACGGGTCCATTCTGAACTGACTGCAAGTGACTCACAAATGTGTCAAGTTTGCAAAAAACACACTTTATTTTTAGGTACTGTGAATTTCCGGCACAGAGCTTTTATTTTGAAGTGCTGTGTCCTGCAATACAGTGAGTGACTCATGGACAGTTACTTGACAGACACAGCAAACTAGCTCAATGATATGGCCAAAGACAAGTATGATGCCGAATACATTAAGCTGTGTGGACCTTGAACCAATGACTAAGGACAAATCTGGACCCTGTAGCTGGACCAGTTGAGAGTCACTGCCCGGAGGACAAGAGGCTAGGGGAGGGAACTAACAAAAAAACTACAAAAACATCAGAAATGGTGCAAAGTTGCACTTGGGGTTAGCAGCCCCAACTCTTAAAAAAACATTGATGCTAAAGAAACAATGACGAAAACCAAAAAAATACCAAAGCCTTAGTAGGAAGACACTTCAAGACTTCCCCAAGATAAAGGGAATATGGCAATGACATGTAAAAAGGCAAGGAGATGGTGCATCTGAATCTGCTGATAACTCGAAGATCTCCTGAAACAGCAGTATGGAACTTCAGGAACATATACAGGAGGAAAGACAGCAGTAATAGCAGAGGAGATGAGGAGATCCTGAATATCAATCGTTTACCTTTGCCATACCAGATGGCTCCAGTCAGGGCAAGTTAAACTGGCCAGTGGTAAGTAGTACCCAGAGGACTCTGCACCGTTTACAAAGACAGTACGGTCCCTGCAATTCAAAGAAGCCCAGAGGGCCCTCATCAGCTGGGTACCCATCAACTCAACGACCATTACAGTAAAATTTCATACCCACACATGAAAGTAAACCTTCAAATACAGCCCATACTTCTTACCAAATAAGGAAAGGACATCATGATTCTAATGAGAGACATGAAGGCAAAGATAGGGGGAAACAACAATGGTTATAAGATAATAAAAAGCAAGGGCCAGAATGGGGCAGACAGAGGACAAACAACCCAGATATGGCTCTCGCAGGCACAGAGGCATAAAAAATCAAGTCCCTCCTCCTCACAGGGCTTCTAATGGCAATCTACTGCAGCTGCAGAAACAACAACTAATCATAGCTGAGGAGTCCCTATTGCAGCAGTCAATTGTGTCAGTTAAGGCTTATGAACTACACAGATCAGCCAAAACATTAAGACCACTGCCAGGTAAAGTGAGTAACATTGATCATTTTGTTACAATACAGTGTTCTGCTGAGAAACCTTTGGTCCTGACATTCACATGGATGCCACTTGACTTGCTCTGCCCACCCAAACACAGTTACAGACCAAGTTCCGCTCCTTTTGGCAGCAGCACTCCCCGATGTCAATGGCCCCCCCAGAAGGACAATGTGACAAAGCTGCTCAGGAATGGTCCGGTGAAAGTGACAAAGATCTGAAGACATCGATCTGGTCTCTACATTCCCCAGATCCCAATCTGATCAAGCATTCAAGGAATTTGCCAGTACCCCAGACGTACCCTTGATCCACAGTGGAGCCTCCTTGGATTGGACTTGGCTCTGACCTGTTGAAGCATGGACACAGGACATCTGGGGGATGTCCCGTGGTGTCTGGCATCAGGGCATTGGCAGTGGATCCTTTGGGTCCTATGGGTTGTGAGGTGGAGTATTGGCACGTCCCACAGTTGCCAGATTAGATTAGGATCTGGCCAATGTGGAGGCCAGGTGGACGCCAGGAGCTTTTTGTCACGTTTCTTGGGACATTCTTGAGTTGTGTTTATGATGTGGCATGGTGCATCATCCTACAGGGGAGGCCACTGCCATTGAGGAATGCCGTTGCTCTAAGGGGGGGGATTACATTGTCTGCAATGGGGTTTGGGTGGGTGGAGCATGTCAGGTAGCATCCACATGAATGCCAGGACCCAAGGTTTCCCAGCAGAACACTGGATTGTAATGAAACGATCAATGTTATTCATTTCACCAGCCAATGGTTTTAATGTTTTGGCTCATCGGTGTACGTTCAGACTGTCAGGTCACAAACTCTCCCATTTTACAGCTAAACAGTACACTAAAATACACTGCCTAATCTGACAGTATGACCACAGTTTAAAGGCCTGAACATACTTGGGCGGAACGTATGTGGAACGGACTCCGCGAGGAATGTCCGCAGTCATTTGGGCTTTCATAGTCGAGTGCGCTTCCGCGTTGTAGTTTCCTGTAAAAATGTCCGTGAAAAATCCCCGCGATGTGAAAAATACATGCCGAGCAGTCACTGGTGCGCGGAGCGGAGTCCGCACGGTCGTAAAATCTGAGTTTTGCGTGCACAGGGCTTGCAGACGTCCGCTTTGAGTCCGCGCGGACCTCCGCGGAGTTCGTTCCGCGTCCGTTCCGCCCGAGTATGTTTGGGCCTTTAGAGCAGTGATTAACAGTTGCATTGGAGACTCCTCGGTTCTGATTGGTTGTTCTCCTCCAGCCGCAGTGGATCCTAGAAAATGCCATTGGAGGCACTACAAGGAGGAAGAGGAACATGATTTTTGTCACATGATGTTCTGTCTCATGTACTGCTGTCAGGACATAAGGACACTTTCAGTAAATATTCGGTAAATACAAAAAATATATTTTTATAAGTTACCAACTGTAGCTTGACTGAATGAAAGATAACAGCATGTGTGAAGCTCCCCCACAGGGCAGAGACCCCTGCAGGTAAGATTGTCTATACTGTTTTACCATTGCCTTTATGAGGATAGATCTCTGTTTCTCCCTTTTCTTAAGAAGCCTTTTGTTTTCTGAAGTTCTTCCCATCACTATTATTAGAATTGCTTGCTGGTTGACAGTGCTGGCTTGCATTAATTCTTCAGTCTTTCAGGCTTGGGGTTTACTTGAAGGAACATTTTGGGATTTTACAGGTGCCACAATTAACATTTGCTCACAAACACCATGATTTTGGGAAGGAGTTTGTTAAAATCATTCAAAATACAGTGTGCCAAAGGATCTTTGCCTTTGCTTTGGGTATATTTTAATGTGTAGGCTACAGGGACTTGTGATAAGTGACTGGTGACTAGGTGCCTGTGAGTCCATGAAAAACAATAGTCATGTCATCAGGGATCAGTCCAAGTTGTCCTTGAACATATGGAACCAGCCATCATCTCTGTAAATTCCTTGCATGTGAAAATGTACTCGGCAGTAAACCTGACTTTGATTAAATGTCAAGGTCACCCTGACAAACATACTGACTCAAGCTGGAGGAAGACTGAGTATTGAAGTCAGCTTTGTGCATGTTCATATACAGACACCTTCTTGTTGGTATGGATACATGAATTAACAGAATATTTCTCTGCCTATATTTCTTATTTCAGGGAAAGACATCTGAAATACTGATCAACACCGTCTTTCTGTGACATCAAGATGTTTTCATAAGGTTTAGTGAGTCAGTCAATCAGTGTTCAGGTGAAAAATGTCACAGTGACCTGTTCATTCAAGTTAACGCCTGCACACTGACTTCAAAACACAAAATTATATAACTAAATAGAGTTGTTGTTGTTTTTTTTACTTAACCTTTATTTAACAAGGTTAGTCCCATTGAGATGGTGGGTCTCTTTTTCAAGGGAGACCTGGCCAAGACAGCAGCGATACAGTCACACAGTTACAGTTGACAGTAATTAGAAAAACATTTACAAACACAAAACAAACACTCATACAATCAGCTAAAACATTTACAGACCGAAAGCCTAGACTCCAAAGTTTTCCCTCTCTCTTTAAAGTCAAAGGAATCAGTGTGTGTAAATGTAGATCAGACTGAAGCTTGTTCCAAACATCAGGAGCCGATAACCTAAAAAAAAACACACACACACACACACACACACACACACACACACACACACAGCATACTTCAATGTTAAAGGCTTTTACTTTTACACAGCTGCTTACTGTGGATAATAACCTCAGGTCAGCCTTAAAGGATAACTTCGGTATTTTTCAACCTGGGCTCTATTTCCGCATGTGTATGTGTGCGTATGATTCATGGGTACAACTCGTTCTAAAATTGATTCAGTATTGAGGGAGGCGGATGCAGCCGGGAGCC
>NC_065510.1:40714213-40722300 GCF_006386435.1 Epinephelus moara
CTGTCCCACGAGTAGAGAGAGCTACAGACACAGTGGAGCAAAGCTCGTGACATCACACAGCTCAGAGGTAAGGGAAAGGCTAGTATGCTATCTACAGAGATAGCACTGGCGATCTGAACCGGTCAGTGGTGAAAAAAAGCACTTTTAATGCTCAAACTTATACGGGACGCATTTGCCCCCGTTACTGTTTTAGGTCGTTTCATGGCTCCCGGCTGCATCTGCCTCCCTCAATACTGAACCAATTTTAGAACGAGTTGTACCTATGAATTCATACGCACACATACACATGGGAAAATAGAGCCCAGGTTGAAAAATACCGAAGTTGTCCTTTAAGGACTCCTTCAACGAAAACACAACTCTGTGTGCTTTAGAAAATGTGGTATTTAAACTGTGTCATTGACTTATAAACATTTGTTAAAGTTCCTTTTTGTAAATCCAACAGCATTAGCACTCTTTGACAAAAGAAACTCGCCTCCGCTAAGATGTGTCTTAAGTGCCTCAGAAGGTTTCTTGAGGTGTGTAACTGCTGCATATGTCGAGTAGCCTCTGGTTCATTTGCCTCATTGGACTAAAAACGGGTTATTCATAGGTTAACTTAGGTCATCAGTGAAGAGATCATTTACAAATTAGGTTCCACATTCAGAAAACGATAGCAATGCCACCCCAAACACTTTCAGTGAGCGGGAATACTCGCCTTGACAGACTAACCTTGAAACAATGAACTTTGGATTTGTACTGGGGAACAGATTTAGTTACTTATTCACACCATCAAGGTAAAAGCAAGAAATGCATTCAAATATATTTAATTCCCATGCATGCTGTGCAGAATAATCATAATCCACAGCTCCTCTGCCAAGTCACTCCACCTCTCTTCTTTTGCCACGCAGGAACCAGCTGGGCCTGGGCCAGGTCCAAGACGAGCGGGGGGAGGAGATCGCTGAGCGTCCTCCGTGATTGAGCCTTCATTGAGAACTATTTGTTATTGTTACTGTATATACCACTTGGTCTCGTTCAGGCTGTAACTTTAGGTGAAAAAATTGTAGAATGCTAACGATAGATGATGTTATACTTTGTTTTGATATTTGGTTGGTTTGAAGTTGTTATTAAGTCACCAAATCCAACGTCTTCCAAATGTCTCATGTCAGTGTCATCATGTCAAAACCTGTTTACAAATCGTCATGATGTTATCTTCCATACAATGTGAAAGCCTACCATTGTTAGACATTTAAAATATTGCCAACCCAATTTTCAACCAAAATTTTAAGTCTTTCCCAGGTACTATTGACATCCAATGCCAGGTGGGATAATCTAACAAATGTTGTTACTGTGTGGTGACTTCTCAACAGATGGTACCCATGTGTCACTCAAAGCATCTACACCTGTAATTATGCTTAACTTTAAGCCTGGATAACATTGGAAAGGGTGAGTTGTATAAAAATTCTAACCCTGTACAGCTGTCATGGACAAGGAAATTAGCTATGGGACCAAAACTGCTTTTGTACCAGGATGTAAACATGTTTATTTCTTCTGTAAAGTTGAGTATTTTCACACGGGTCTCTGTAGGGATTGACTAACTTCTAGAGCCAGCCTCAACTGGTTGTTCCAAAAAAAACATACAAAAAAAAACACAGCATTTTTTGGCACTCGCATGTTCACTTCATCTTTCAGGCCTGGAGGTTGCCACTTGGTATAAATACAAGTCCAAGTAATGTATGGCAACTAATGTGATGAAGTTCATGTCTTGTATGTATAACATCATTAATTTTCATATACCTGCTGTCCATTTTCCTGGCAAAGACAAGACGAGAGTAAGAACATCTGAACCCGGGATTTTATATTCATGAGATGGGTATCACATTGACACAGTCTTCTACCATCTCAAACAGGGCGTGATGTGGGCCAGTACGTCGGGCCACCTCACTGGCCGTCTCCCCGCTGCTGCTGCGGAGCTCTGGCTTCAGGTGTCGCTGAGACAGGAGGAGCTCTAACGTGTGAGGAGAGTCTGTTCTGAAGGGGGTGGTGTTGGAAGCGGCCAGGTGTAGTGGCGTGAGCCCACCGTTGGTCTGGGCGTTCAGTTTGGCTCCATGTTGCAGGAGAAAACTCGCCACGGCAACGCGGCTCCACCGGCAGGCACTGTGAAGGGGCGTCCAGCCGTCAATGGTCCGAGGGTTAACCTTAGACCCGGCAGTGATCAAAGCGGAAACCACATTAACGTGGCCATTGTACGCTGCACGATGCAGTGGTGTGTATCCGTCCTCATCACAGCAGTTCACCAGCAATGGGTCAGCAGTCAACAACCTGTGGATAGTTGAAACCTGGGAGGAAATTAAGACATACAGAGGGTTAGAAAACTACAAACTAATCATATATGATATGTTTTACTTGATTTAATAATCAGAATACAATTCCAATTCCAAAAACAAATTGGGACAGGGCAACAGACGACTGGGAGAGTTGTGAAATGCTAAGAAAAAAACAGTTTGGAACATTGCGCAGGTAAACTGGTGAATTCCTAACACATGACAGCAGGCCTAGGTGATGTGGCCAAAAATGATATGATAAACATTTTTGATATGGGTCGATATTGATGATTATTGGTAATTTAATGACCTTTTCTTAATTATGACCAGGATGAAAAAAAGGTTTAATTTAACCACTTTATTTTGAATTTAAACACATTAATCATCCAAGCACACAGGTTATCATTTTAATGTTAACAATGAAAAAATGTACACAAATAAACATACATTAAGATTAAAAATGATCTCATGTTGAAAAAGCAAAGCAAAATCAAGTTGAAGATAAATTCACCTAACATTAGTAAGATACAATAAATAAATAATTTCTTGCACTCAGTCAATAAAATGTTACAAAATGTTTGCAATGTAAAAGTGTTTTTCAAATGTAGCAATTGTGCTAGATTAATCTTTGCATCAAAATAAGACTTAAAATAAGGTTCCTCTGCTGCTGAATTTAAGACATCTTCCATGGATATGTATCCACTGCATATATCTTTTTTTACAGCGGGCATGGTACTGTGACGTGCTGCAGCATCACTGCTATAAATTTCTAAAAGTATATAAAGTTGATGCTGGACAAGGACACCAACACCAACAGGAATGCCCATCTGTGGTTGGAGCAATGAGGAAAGTTTTTTCATGGGCTGCTACGACAGGGTGACATAACAGCTTTTCAAAAGTGAAGGCTGCTGTTATGTTAGGAAGCACTTGATTTGATATGCAGCGGATTTTATGAGTGGAGCACACATTTCAAATGTTAATATTTTAGTTGATCATGTTCATTTCATTGCAGCAAGCCAAAATCATGACGGTGATTAATATTTGATTAATTGTGCAGCCCTGACGTAAACTGTAATGTTACTTACAAAATCAAATTCAACTTTGAGGTAGAGTGACCTTGCATCAATAAGATGCATTAGATAAACATTAAAGACATTTCCGAACTTAGTAAATTAAATGTTTGCAGTGTTTTGTAAATGTAGAAAATCTGAGTAAACTCTGAGGTAAATAAACCTAACATCTGTATGATGTGACAAATATAAAAACCTCTTAAACTCAGTAAACAAAATTAAATCAAATGTAAACTAATGTAACTTAGGAAATTATATTTGACTTCATGTGGCCCAACATCAAGATGTACAGTACTAAAAACATTAAAAGAAAATGACTTCTCAGAGCAGTACACAAACATGTTATAACTCTCGAGAACTTCACAATTATTCACGGCTTCATTTCAAATTGTGAGCAATGAAGACAGGTTTGTTCACCGTCTCTGGTTTAACGCTGCACTGTCAGATGGAATGCTGGTGGTCTGGATGCACAAATATTTCTTTGCAAGTTGGCTCTCTCTTTTGAAGTTGTACTCATGTAGCCTCCACCACTCCAGGGGTTCAGACTCCCTGTCTGCATCAGGACATATCAGGTAGCTTCCCAGCTTGCTATCTACTTTCTACCTTTCGGTGAGAGGCGAGGCATCTCCATTGAGGGTTTGCTTTTTGAAGAAACTACCCAGAGATTTTCTTTGCTTCTTCATAACCAGTGGCAGAGGTGGTGCAGCAGCACCACCACCTCTGCACCTGCTCCCTCTGTTCCAAATGAAGCCTCTGCCTGGGATTGGCTGTAGTCATCATCCATCATTTCAGACAATGCCATTGTTTCAGTGGCTTCTACCTTGTCTGGTTTGATGTACAGAGCCTTGAATCTTGGACAGACGTAACGAGCAGATCATCAGTGACTCCAGAAAGGGAATCTGTGAATCCTGGTAGAAAACACAGAGCTTCATCCATAGACTAAACGACATGAATGCTTTGCCACATTGGCACCAGGGGCCCGTTGCACAAAAGTAGGATTCAGACATCCAGGATAAATGACTGAGCTGGGTTCAACGAATCCAAAACAAGAGCGTCCAGGCTTAATTGGTTGCACAATGACCAAGCCAGGATGAGCAGACACGGATTAATCAAGCCAGGTGAAACCAATCCTGGATCAGTGCGCGCACGCAGCTTCCTCAGATAGACCCCGCCATCGATCACAGATTCACCGATTCACTATGGCAACAAGAGCGGCGTACTTTTCCCCGTCGGAGGCAGAAATCCTCATGGAGGCTTACGAAGAGGTAAAGGATCAAATCATAAAGAAAGGCAACACCGCCACAGTAATAAAACAACGAGAGAAAGCGTGGCAAAGTTGCAGACGGCCTGAATGCGTAAGTAGTGCACAAATACACACTCACTGCTCCGCTGAAACCATCACAATTACAATCCAAATAGTTAATTAACATCTCCGAAAACGTAGTTGTACTCTGATTATGAATCAGTTGAAATTGTAACTGAAATTGACTGCAGATGTGAGTGAAATTGTGTAAATGTAACTCCATCAGACTGTATAACTCTTTGATAAATAGATGAGCTCACTGACTTAATTGAATTTCCCTTTGGGATAAATAAAGTTCCTCTTATCTTATGTTTGTTCCTCATGCTCCTCTGCTGTTTCATTATATGTATGCAATTGTGTGTGTGTGTGTGTGTGTGTGTGTGTGCATGCATGTGTATGCTGACTGATCATAAGAATATATATATAATATCCCCCGATTTTGTGAATAGGAAATCCTTTCACAGCATTAATGTTCAGGTGAACATGACGTTTTGATATTGTCGATTAATGAACTCTGTGCATTGCTTGTGATGTGCATTGATTGGTTTAATAGTCTTCATCTTATAATTTCAGATGGTCTGCAATGCTGACTATCTGATCAGCAATGTTGTGGCAAAGTGGCCCAGCTCAGTCCATGACTCCCGAGTCTTTCGGACCTCTGGAATCTATCAGCACCTATCACTCCATGACTCCCGAGTCTTTCGGACCTCTGGAATCTATCAGCACCTATCACAAGGTGAGCCACACAGACTCTGTTAATAACCACTTTTTACATCATGGCTGTGTCAAGAATGTCACTCTATTTATGAGGTTGTGATGATGAGATTTTGTATTGACAGGTGAATTCTCTGGTGTGTTGCTGGGGGCCTTTTCTCCTCACACCATACACAGACCCTCAGGAAGCACAGCAGGCCTATTATCATGCCCATGCCAGGACAAGGGCCAGGATCGAAATGACCTTTGGCCTCCTGAAGGCACGCTTTCACTGTCTTCACCACTTAAGGGTCAGCCCTTTGAGGGCATGTGACATCACTGTGGCCTGCTTGAGGAAGGAGAGGGCCCCCATCACACATGGACTGGGACAATCCTGCCATCTTCCCTGATGACGACAGTGGTCGGCTGGTCAGGGACCAATATGTGTTAAATTATTTTAGTTAACGTGCATGCTTTAAATTTCAGTTAAATATGTCCTGCAGTGGCGGAGGAATTTGTGTTTTTGTTTTTTTTTAAATTCAATTTAAATTGATTTGGCCTCTTATGTTGTTTGTGCTGTATACTGTGTGTATACAAGCTTGCAGGGAGGCTACTGCATCCATTCATTTGTCTGTTCATTTGTTGTGTATGGATTTGTCCTGCATTTATTTCAGTGTGCAGACATGCGGGGTGTATCATATACAGACCTTTGAATGTGTATTTATGTTTATATGGGATGTGTATTTTATATATAGTCTATGGGAAACTGTAAATTATCTAATGATTGCAAAATCATCTAAAATCATCATTTATCTAAAATGATTACAATTAATGATCACAAATGTTAAAATAATGACAGTGGGTCTGGTTGAATGTGATAACAATGTGCAGTGGGCAGTGGAATAACTATTGGTTTCCGTTTGTGGTGACTGCTGACTGAGATAAGGGATGAGATTAAATAGATCCTGGAACTTAGCCTGGTCTGGAGCAGGCTAGCTCCACAGAATAAATCTCCATGGTAACTTATGTCATAACATATCCCGCTGTCCACTATCCCGCTTTTGTGCAACCGGTTCACGGTTAAGTTGAGCCAGGATAACCAAGATATCCCGGCTTAATCCCTTATCCTAGTTTTGTGCAATAGGCCCCAGGTGTTGAGTCTTTCTGTCTGAAGCCAGGACTTCAGCAATGGCGTTTTGTTATTCCAGCACTCTTGCTATCATCTTCTGGTGTGAGCCCCATCTGGTCGGTGACTCAGTGACTCAGTGACAAGCTGATGTTTGGGGAGATCGAGCTGTTCCTGAGCTGTGGCCAGATCGCTCTCTTTTTCCCATGAATGTAAAAATACTGCCACCACTTTTTACACACACCAACAGCTCTTCCTACAAAACTGTTCTTCCCTCCTGCACCTGAGAAAAGAAATAGAAGATCAATAATGAACACAACTATAAACATATACAGCAAGGTAATACTATGAATCATGCAACAAAAATACACAGTAATTCTGAAATACTTGCTACTTTACAAAATAATGTTGTATTGAAAAGCAATATATGATGTACCTGGGTGAAACCTTGCACTAAAAATCAATTAATATTCATTTCCATTTTATGAGTGGTTCTTTTTTTTTTTTATTGAAATGTGTGTTTTTGTGTGTAATGAGTGTACAGACTGTTTAACATTATTACTGCTGCTAACACAACTCTGAGAAACTATGTGGGGATTACTATGAAACAGTTAAATACTAATGCTACTCACCAGTAGCTGAATGCAAGCAGTGGCCAAAAACATTGCAGCCGAGTCCAGTCATTAAGTGAGGTGGCTTTCACTATATTCTCTCCGCTGCTAGTGGTGATTCACACCTGGTTGTTGACTCCAATAGACCAGTCATCAGTCAAGCCTTGAACCATTGACTCCCCGTGTGATCCTCTGGAAAACATGCTGTTTCCACCCATTTACTCTTCAGAGCCCAGCTGCCGTCCATGAAATAAATGGTCAAGCTAATATACGGCTCACATGTTTGTGTTAGGGTGGCTGTAGCTCAGGAGGTAGAGTTGTTTATCCCATAATGGGAAGATTGGTGGCTCAATCCCCAGCTCCTGCATGTCGAAGTATCCTTTCAAGTATCTTCGGAAGTATCCTTGGGCATTTATACTACTGAATTAAGTTGGACTGACACAACGTTTAAAATGAGCTGTGGCTTGAAGAGTCCACATTTCAAATTTATTTGGGAAATCATGGATGTTGTTTCTTCAGAGCTAAAGAGGAAAAGGACCATTCAGATTGTTACCAGCACGAAGTTCAAATGCCAGCATCTGTGATGGTATGGAGCAGAGTTGGGTAAGGGTTACTTTAAAAGTAAGTAAGTACTTTACTGCATTACTTTTTTTAAAAGTAACCAATTACTCTACTGCGTTACTCCCTGAGTAAAGTAACTCAAGTACATTTAAAGTACTTTTGAGTATTTTACATTTCATGTCATGTCTGCCGGCCAAGTCACGGCACGATTTTATGACTCCACAATCGTGTAATGTGACATAGTGACTTTCAGAATGGGCAGAAAAGTCATGTAGCGTGTACCAGGCATAATGCAAGTCCTGAGTCTGAAATATGTCTGTCAGCGAGTCCTACTCCACCTATTTAGACTCCACCGTAGACAACGGCAGCATTTCTCCGACCACGTAGCGAGCCACAAGCTCCGTGGCTTCTTTCGGACTGATA